>NC_051393.1:7762114-7772114 GCF_015228065.2 Penaeus monodon
CATATATGTGGCGAAGGTGCTTTTCAGGGAGCCGTGGCGTCACAGAATTAAAGAATCCGAAGCAACAGTTTAACCTCAGCTCGCACCAGGATTTGCAATTTCGTTTTGCAATAATGGAATCAGGGGAGATTGCACCGGTAAGAGCCTGCCAGAGCGCATTTCTCTCTCTCCTTGTTTCACATCTTCTGTTGGCGCTGCCGGCCTCAAAATTGAAATATTGGCTCAGGCAGAACCCATATTCTCCTGATGGGGTCCACCAGGGCTCCTTTACCTCGGCTCGGCGCCGTCCGTCACGAATTGCATTTAGATATCAAATTTGGCCGCGCAGACCTCGGCCCATTTATTGAATAATGGCGATTTAAATGGAGGGTTCTTCGTGCGAGAACGTTCTATTTTTTTTTTTTTTTTTTTTGATAATTTGACGTGATTTGAGGGAATCTTTTTCGAAAGTAAATATAGAACAGCTGGCCCCAATTAAGGCTCGTTCTTTCAGGGAAGCCGACCCCCTTCTGGACCAATTTAACTTCCTAGCTCCATTAGATCCTCCATATCATCCCTCGCGTCCCCTGGGCTCGCCTTCTGGGCTCGGCCTGCGCTCCCTCCCGCCCCTTCCCGCCCCCTGTGACCCCCTGGCCCATCCCCCCCTGCGATTCCCTGGTCTCGCCTCCCTTCCCACTCCCTCCAGTCTCTCCCTTCCTCCCTGTCGAAGCTCATCTTCAAAGCATCTCTTAAAAAAAGTTCGATGTATCAGTCATACATTATTGTCTAACTTCCGCGCCATACTTTTAATCCTCTTTCCTTTGCCGGTGAGCCTCACAAACGATCATTTTCTTCCTCTCCCTTTCTCTGTTGGTCCTCCCGTCTGCTCCTCTTCGTCTTCCTTCTCCCACGTCTTTTCTTTATTTACCCTTTTCCCCCTTCATTCACTCCCTTTTCTCCCACCACCACCACCACCAGAGGCCACCGCGAAGACTATTAAACGCGAGGACTCTACTGTTCTGTCAAAAAGATTAATTTCCCTTCGCACAGCGGCCTGGCAGCACGACCATTGCTCACAGAGGTGCTGTGTGCTGACAACCAGTGATGGCTCTGGAAGGGCACGGTGTCGAGGCTGGAAGTGGGTTGCTGTCATCTTGCCTGTAATTTATCTCTAACAGATATATTACATTCTTTCGCAACGAGCTGTACATGCTTGATTTTAGTCTTGTAGTTGTATTAGTTCCAGTGAAGGGGATTATGTATACACGTAATAGAGATAGGTACTGGATACACATATATCTGTCTTTTTTAATCTCTCTCTCTCTCTCTCTCTCTCTCTCTCTCTCTCTCTCTCTCTCTCTCTCTCTCTCTCTCTCTCTCTCTCTATATATATATATATATATATATATATATATATATATATATGTGTGTGTGTGTGTGTGTGTGTGTGTGTGTGTGTGTGTGTGTGTGTGTGTGTGTGTGTGTGTGTGTGTATGTATGTATGTATGTATGTATGTATGTATGTATGTATGTATGTATGTATATATATATATATGTATATATATATATATATATATATATATATATATATATATATATATATATATATATAGATAGATAGATAGATAGATATATATATATATATATATAATGCGTGTGTGTATATAAATTAGTTTAGTTTCGGAGCTAGAAGGACCGCATTGGATAGGCAGTTAAGTAAGTGACAGTAGCCATAAACGTTTATCTGTTTTGAGCCATCTGAACCCAAGGCGCCAACAACCATAGCCCAAAACATGTAAGGTTTCGCCATAAAATGGGTCTCTGATGCAAGTCAGATATTAAATTCATACGACATGTATACCGAGCACCTGAAACCCATTTACTACAGAAAACGATCAGGTTACCTTCGAAGTCGCTTCAAAGAAAACGTGCTCTGTTCATTGTGATTTGAAAAGAACGGGAAACCTGATGCCTTAACCGCTACCAGCGCCCTCTATACCTGCAAAAATTAGATACGGGCTTACGTGTGACCCGCGGTGTTCCAGACTTTTTCCTCTCTCTCTCTCTCTCTCTCTCTCTCTCTCTCTCTCTCTCTCTCTCTCTCTCTCTCTCTCTCTCTCTCTCTCTCTCTCTCTCTCTCTCTCTCTCTCTCTCTCTCTCTCTCTCTCTCTCTCTCTCTCTCTCTCTCTCTCTCTCTCTCTCTCTCTCTCTCTCTCTCTCTCTCCCGCATTCCCTCTTCCATTCCTACTAATTCTTACCTATTTTCTCCCCTTGTCATTCATCTATACATCTACAATTATGTATCTGATCATCTATACACCTATACATTAATACATATATACATATATACATCCATACATTCATACATATAAGCATCTATACATCTATATATGCAAACATATAATGCGTATATGTGCATACATGCGTGTGCCGTGTATATAGATTCGACCGTTTACATTGAAACTTGCCTTTGATTTTACATGAAGCATTCTTATCTGCCTTGGCGTCAGCTGTCACAAAGGTGTGTAGGGCGCCACGCTCGAGCCACACATTGCGGGTATCACATTGCTAAAACGCCACTAAGCCGCCAAACGCTGGGCACTGTGTGGTGTGTCTGTGTGTGTGTGTGTGTGTGTGTGTGTGTGTGTTTAGTAGATTTTATATGGTAAGGGCTTTGGTTAAAGAAGAATAGGACCCGCTGGGACACTGCATTCACATTGATCGAGTGTCCCGCGAGTGATGGGTGACGTACCAAGCGCGACGGGGGAGCTGGCGTGTCAGGGAAGGGGATAGAGGGTGGCTTTACCGATGGTATCTTGTGGTTTAAGGGTATCACGCCCACCACCTGTTGGATGGCGTCTTGGGGCTTCACGGGCGCCGCAGCTTCTCCTTCGGCGCCCCTGCAGAGACATCGGGGACCAGGATTACATGTTGCGGTGGCGAATCGGCGATCGGGTCGCGGGGGAGGCCATCCGCCCACGCCCGTTTGCAATCTGGCAGATCTCTCGGTCTCGGGAACCGCACTCCCCCGACCCCGCCTTCGGGAGTCCCTCTCCAAGATGACATAGAAAAAAATAGATGTCTACATAGAACACATAGATCGAACCGCCAACACTTGCCATGCGCATTACTTGCCGGGTTTCTTGCCATGTGCATTACTGACTCATGGGTATCCTTGGGTGGCCTCTCGACACTCCTTGTTCATGAAGGAGAAATGAAGTGGAGGGAAATGAGAAGTAAAATTAAAGAGCGCTCGTGGGAAATTAGAGATGGGTGGGTATAGATATGAAACGCCGAGGAGATAAATTAGATGCAAAGAAATAAGACTACAGACGTGCATATGTATTAATATAGCACAGGAATTCATATCCTGTATCCTACGTCTGAATAGATGGGAGCGAATATGAATTAAGAAAATGGATTATGAAGGAATACATACCAACGAATGAGAAGTAAAAACGAAATGCAGGCTCAATATCTCCTACAGTCATGACTCGTGTTTCTTTCTTAAACGGCCATTGGATGTCAAGACTCACGCACAGCCGAAGAGACGTCATGTTAGAGCCATGGGCAGATTTTCAATTTTCTCTGCGCCTTGAGCCATGAACATTGCACATAATTACATTAGGCATAAAAAGAGGCGGAACTCTAAGGATGCAGATGATGAGGTCGGGGTGCGGGGAACCACAAGTATGCCACCAGTCACCCTACCCCTATGCCCCCCCCCTCTGTCCCTGGCCCTCCTCCGCTCCCCCTCTTCTTCTCCTTGTTTCTCCAGCTCCCTCTCCCACGCCTTTCATCACTCTTTCGCCCCAACTTATTCCTAATCATCCTCGTCTTCTCATACTTCTTGTTCCTTCTGCTCCTCCTTCGTTCTTCTGCGCCTGTTCCCTTCTTCCTCCTACTACTACTCTCTTTCTCTTCTTCCTTTCTCTGTTATTACTCCTACTCCTACATCCTACTCGTCCTTCTGATCCTTCCACTCTTCTTCCTCATCGTCGCCGTCATCCTCCAACTTATCTTCGTTCCTTTTATCCATATTTTTTCCTCCGCACCCCTTTTCGTCTAGAGTATGAACTCTTTTCCCACATCAGCATTGTTCATTTTTTTCCTTCACTTCGCGCCAGATGAAGCCTCTTGATCCCTTTTCTAATCCAAACAGCGACCGTGGGTTGGCGATGCTTGCACTCTTTATCAAAGTCTGAGCATACACTTAGACTTCGTTCCTTATCGCGACATTCTGATCCCTCTCAGACCCCAGGGCAGTCTGCTTCACATCCACCAGCGAAATCCCAACACTAACATGACATCAGACAACACGATCCTCGACGCCCTCCGACGCATCCTTCCTCCCGGGCATCCAGCGACGCGTCTCCGGTCCCAGCGCCTGCAAAAGTCACATGCCTGAGGGTCGCTCCGTCCTGGCGCTCCCTCGACTCTCCTCCGTCCGTAATCTCCCGCCGAATCTTTGAGCCGTAATTAACACCAGATCCCCAGATCGATTTCACCTCCGCCGGTATTGTAAGAGTTCCTTCAGGCATTCGGGATTATTTTCTTTGTAGTTGGCATTGTCGCTGCTGTATTCCCCACTTCGCTTGTGAGGAGAGAGGTTCACACTGACGTTGGGTTCTCTATATTATTCGCTGAGGAGCATTTTACGAATGCAAACTTCCCTTGCCTTTGCATCACACAGTCCATTTTAGTGTCCCTGTACCTTACACCCGGAGATACAACTTCACACAGATAACATTCACGGTGCGTGCAACATAATTAATCCAAAAGAACGAAGTCTTCAAGAAGCTGAAGTAGGGCTGAAGGGGGGTTCAAGACTCGTGATCCGAAATCGGACGATAGATATAAATTTTGGGAGGCCTGGTATCCATATATCACGGGAGTGGTCGTCCATAGCAATAACGGCGACCTTCTCCTCATTCCAGGGGATCAATATATAGGAGTCCATCGCACCACTGAAGGGGAGATGGGGCATAGGCCGAGGGCATGGACTGGGGACGGAGGAATTCATATGAAACATGGGCTTTGGGCCTGACACGGCACCCTCTCCACCCTCTCTCGCCTCTCCCCTCTCCACCCTCTCTCGCCTCTCCCCTCTCGCCCCACCGATCGAGGGATGATGTGGTTACCCTCTCCCCCTCCCCCCTTCCCTGTCCAAGTCCCCATGTGCATCTTATCCAAGGGATCAGGCAGGCCTCTCCCGTCTCTCCTCTCCCCTCCTCGTTTCCTCGCCTCACCCTCGGCTCTTCTCGTTCTTGAGCGAATTGCTTGCCCTTCTCTCCATTGTGTCGTCCTCATTTTCATATTTTGTACCTTTTGTCTAGTCTGGTTTTGTCTTGCATTCTGTTGCCTTCATATTTGTTGTTGCTGTTGCTGTTTGCCGTCGTTATCGTCGTCATCATTTGTCATCTCCATCTCCATCTCCATCTCCATCTCTATCTCTATCTCTATCTCCATCTCTATCTCTATCTCCATCTCTATCCATCTCCATCTCTATCTCTATCTCTATCTCTATCTCTATCTCTATCTCTATCTCCGTCTCCATCTCCATCTCTATCTCCATCTCTATCTCTATCTCTATCTCCATCTCCATCTCCATCTCCATCTCTTATCTTCATCAGCCATAGTGTAATTTTCCTCTTTATCATTTTTCTCTCTCTTCCTTTCGTATTTCTTTGACCTCTTTACCAGTTAAAGAGTTTTGTGAATAAATCTTTACAGTTAAGTTCTTTTATCCTTTCTCGTCTTCATTTTCCTTATTTATTATTTATTTTCTTATTCTCCTCGTTCGTCCGAGCTTTGTGTCTCCCTCTTTCTTCTTGTCTGCCTTACATCATCCATTTATTCGTTTTTGTTTACGCACTGCTTCCTTCTCTCCTCCTGGTCATCCACCTCATCCCTCCCCTTCATCCACTCATCCTTCTCATTTTCCGTTCATCCACCTCATTCCTCTTATTCATCTTCTGTTCATTTTCTTGATCCTCTGTCCATCCACCGCATCCACCTCATCCTCTGTTCATTCCACTTCATCATCTGTTCATCCACCTCATCCTCTGATCATCCACCTCATCCTTTGTTCATCCACTTCCTCAACCTCTGTTCATCCACACCCTCCTTCCTTTACCGCGCTGCCTCCTCTTTTACTTCCTCCACCTCCATCTCTGTCCCTTAATCTGGCTCTCATGTTCTCATCTCAGCTGATTGACTGTTATTGCTTCCTGTTTAATGTCCTCACAGGTAAAACCTTACTTTACCTTCATTTACATGACTAAAATATAAGTATGAGCGTGTGTGTGTGTGTGTGTGTGTGTGTGTGTGTGTGTGTGTGTGTGTGTGTGTGTGTGTGTGTGTGTGTGTGTGTGTGTGTGTGTGTGTGTGTGTGTGTGTGTTTGTGTGTGTGTGTTTGTTTGTTTGTTTGTTTGTTTGTTTGTGTGTGTTTGTGTATGTATGTACGTACGTGTGTGTATGTGCATGTATATGTATGTATGTATGTATGTATGTATGTATGTATGTATGTACGTGTGTGTATGTGCGTCGGCGTGCGCTAAATTGCAGCACACGCAAGCGAGCTGATATGCATGCTATTTTCGTAGATGTGCCCTAATGTTCCCGAGGGCGGCGAGCGTGGTTCCCGACGGCCGAGTGCCGGGTCGGCCGACAGAGGTCAGAGGGGCCCCGTGACTACCGTTTCATTCGGCATTCCAGCTCTCGAGATTGTCGGGCGGGGAGTGAGCGCGTACTGCTACCCCCAGACCACCCGTTTGCTACATGCGCAGGTGACATTAAGGCTGAAAATACTTTGCTGTTCCAGTCACCCCTGCGCTCTTTGATGATGAGTGCGTAAGGTTCATATTGGTCTGGCGTTCATTAGCACTAAACACTGGTACTTCGTGATCCCCGGCGAGTTTTTGTCTTACGAGCAGAGGGTGGCAGCAGGCTTCGTTGCTGTCTTGTTTTCTTTATGTATTTTATGAGCATTTTCTGTAGTTATTCTTTTTCAAGATTTTTCTCTGGTGCAAAGACTCACGACATTACCAAGTGTAGGGAATGTATAAAGGAAAACGATGATTATAATTAATTATACCACGAAACGCCTCTATCAGCTTTTAGGTCTTTATAACCTGTGAACATTATAACCGTCTCTGGAGAATCTGCCTTTTGCTCAGCCTTCAAGACAGAGGATCAGATCCTACAAAGGGCAAAATAAAACAGCAGGGAATGCTTTTCACCTGGACGCGGACTACCTTTTTGCGTGTGCATTTGGCCGCGATGCCCGGTTGATAGGCTGTAGATGGGTGGTTTTGCTTATCGAAGGCTTGGGAAGTTTCTTTTCGCTTATTGTTGCAATATGTTGCTATAGTACAGAGGTAGATAGAGAGGACAACACTCTTAATGATTTGTGAATCGCATGGGCTATCAATTTTTGTAAACGTCGACGAGTAGGACGGCTGGTGTAGTACGGTCGGTGCTCACCAGGGGTCTCGCTCAGTCGGCTCCAGCGCTCCAGCGTGCCCAGCGACATATACTTTGTATCACACCTCATCACGCCTTGCCTCTCTTTCTCATCAATCCAGGCCAAGTTTTGTCTCTTGTTCGCTGGTTTCTCTCGCAATGCCCTCAGAATTTGCAGCGAAAACGCAAACTTCTCACTGGAAATGTCTAGGCAGAACACAACTGCGTCCAGCTCATGCAGCGCAGTGGGGTTCCACAACGTCTCGTTGTGGTACATCCCGTACAACTTTGCTTCGTTCTGGAACAACACGTCGGTCCTTCCCGGGCCGAGTGTTGCGGCCCCCCGAGTGAAAACAAAAGACCAACAACACTAATGGACGAAACAAAAGCATGCGAGAAGAGCTGAGAATGGTCAACACAGAGAAACTCCAAGATCCACTAGCGCTGAATTTTATCTGCCCCCAGCTGAGCTTTATGTTCGCTTAACCTGTTCTCGTTTCTTCCAAGGATGGTTAGATCTTTCAGGCGACGGTATGCGACTTTTGTTTGAGTCCACGTACTCCCAATATTTCGTGGGACCATGTAATTGATGACTCCCAGATGTTAATACGGCGCACGAAGATTTTTGGGAAAATGGCTAAACGTTTGTTACGATGAACCACCATGGGGTCGCCGTGATAAGATGCCTCGATTAAGGCTCGGCCGCGTTTAATAATATCATAAAAGTAAGAAATGAAGAAATACGCCGCAGAGTCTGACAGCCTCCCAGGGTGTTCAGGGTGGAGATGAGGGAGACGGAGAAGATCGGGAACATGAGAGTAAAAGGATAATATAAGGGAGCTCGGATTATAATAGAATACGTACCGAAATTCAGCATTCAGGATATTAATTGCACTTCGAAAATGTTATACGATGCCTAACGAAATAAAATAAAAACATAGCAATGCTATACATGTTATTTCGAGTTTGTATCACAGCCACAGAACAGAAGGAACACGCCGCTGCAGATACAATCTCCTGAAGAAGATACGATGTTAGCACTGTGGTACGCGCAGGAGGCGCACGAGTGGTTGGACGAATATCGTTCGAGGAAGAGCACATCGGCACTTGGCTTGTTGTCTTAGTTACAGAGGGCGAGCGTCGGCCGTCCTCTTGCAAGGGCCTCTGGCCACAGAGGGGCGGGGACCACCAACGAATGTGAGCTACAAAATTATTTCATTGTCCTATTAAAATATGGCTTTAGGCTGTGTTAAATCGATGCGTCTGATGTTGCACAGGGGCGTTGGAAGCGATGCCCCTACGTGCTGTATAGCAGCCTGGAAGGAGAGTGTCTGACTTAGCAGTTATGATATGCGGTATGGCAGAGAATGGCCCAGCTGCTTCATCTGCAGCAAGGAAGCGGTAACGGAGGAAATGGTTCCTGCAGATGGAGCAACACTGTATCACTGGACGCGCACCTGGAAGGGCGCAATGAGCTACGCCGAGGCCGCCGGATTCCAAGGCCGCCTCCCGCCGGGCTTGACGCCGATGACGGGCGACAGGTGAGAGGGACGCCGGGTCCGGCGGCCGGCCACGACCCGCCACACCGGCGCTAAAGCAATCCTGCATGCTTGTCACTGCCAAAGCCGCAATGCCACCTCGCTAAAGGCCAAGATGGTAAATTATTCTTCGCGCCAAGGGTCTTTCTCGCACTATAGGATCCCTTCTGAGGAGATGGCGCAGGATGCAGGCCACACCGGCTCTCTGTCAGTCTTGGCCACCTATTGAGGCAGGCATCGTCGGCACTCGCTGGGAAATGACGAAGCGAACAGAAACTTAAAAGAGGAAATTGTTAGTTAATCTCATTGTGTAGTACGTACGCTAGACGGCTGCAGTGTTACCAAGGGCAAGGAGAAGGATACTGTCTGTGTAGTCGAAAAGCTAAGATTTTATATCAGTTAGTATTAAGAAGTCTTAAGAGAGATTTCATTCTAAATACTTTGAACATTTCTCTGTGCTGGAAACTTACCTTAGCGGCTTCAAGGGGCAGCGGGCCAGAGCCTTTGCATCTTAGCTCGGAGAAATCTCTGGGAATTAAGACTTACAGCGTTTGTTGTGGCCAAGCCTGAGCTTAAAGGTTTCATCGGGTAGATCTTGCACATGACGTACTTGAATATAAATAGAAGAATCTGGCGTATTGTGCTCGTGTGCAGAGCCAGGGGAGAGAGAGGCGGGAGAGGCTCAGTGTTTTTAGCAAGGGGAGGAGAAAGACAGCGACATGGTCTTCCTGGTGGAAAGGGGAGATTAGCAGACAGGGAATAGGTCGCGGGGCAGACGGGGAGACATGCAGCATCTAGGGGGAGCAGGATGTGAAGGCAACAGCGGTCGGGATAAGGGAAGGTAGGGGCGGACGGGGTAACGGCAGGGTAAGTGGGGAGTGCGGGGACTTGACTTTGACGTGAGGTGGGCGGCTGGGCGGAGGACGACGTCGGGGCGCGTTACTTGCGGTGAGGTGAGCACATTGTGGTAGATCGCCGCCCTGCCCCCTCCCTCTACCTTACCTTGTTTCTTCCTCATC
>NC_051393.1:7774614-7784614 GCF_015228065.2 Penaeus monodon
AGCGCTCGTACTGGCCTCGCACCGCCGCGTCTTCATGTGTGGTCGACCCCCTACACTATGTTCATTACCATAAACGTTCGTTCGCCGCCCCAGCAGCTTTAATTGGCATGGGCGCGATACTTTGTGATAGCGTGCGAGTCTGTGGTCGCGGGAGGGCGGCACTGGCAAGGCGAATCCGGTGAACTTGGCTGCCATGTTAACGACACTGGAGAGGAGAGACGCCCCCCGGTCTTCGCCGCGACCCTTCTTCATCTTCGTCTGCCGCTCATCATCCTCATGCCCCACACAAACTTTTCCCCCATCAACATCTATCTTCATCCTTCATCTCTAAAGCCAACCAAGTCCGAGAAAAAAAAGGGCTCGGAGACAGATGTTATCTCGACCCTCAAGAATTCCAGCTTGCTCGATGTGCGGCGCTCTCGCGGTCCCTCAAAATGCGACGCAAGTACGTAATTGAACCTTCTAGTTCCAGCGATACACTGCTGAGGGATATCCAATCACGGCACTGGACTCGCGCCAGAACGAAGCTCCGAGAATTGAGAAGGAATTCGTGGTCGTAAGGCGGCCGGCCCGTCTGGGACGCTCCTCCCTCATCCTCATCCTCAACTTTGTATTAACTCATCATCCTTATTTTTGGCTCACTTTCATTCTCTGCCTTGTCTTCTCCCTTACTTATTCATCTCCCCTTGTGGCTGGCGCACTCGCCTGGCCCTCCGCCCTCGCCCCGGCCGGGCTTCGCCTCCCCGCCTGATTAATAATAAGTAATAGATTTTTAGGTCTGGCTGTCGAGGGAGACCACCTTGATGGCCCGACCACGTTCCCTGGCCGTCCGCCGCGCCATCTCGGGCGAGTGTGCACTTTTATGGCCTTTCTTGCTCACTGCGTCCGTCAGGCGTACATTTTTATTTATATTAGAAATGGAATGTGGTTTGCGATGTAGCTCGAAGAAAGTTGGGCAAAAAATAAGGGATCGAGTGTGATGGACAATAGGACGTGAGACTCGGGCAGCGGAATGCGACGTCTGAGGTCACGCCGAGGCTTGTCGTTGGACTCCATCGCGGCACTTGCACTGCTGTTCTCACTCATCTATCTTCCTCTCGCCATTTTGTTGCGGTGTCCATGGGACGGAGCGACGCCTCGGCACATCCGGCTCTTGTAGGGTTCGAGAAAATTGAGGTGGGAGGGGGAGGGGGAGGGCGAGAGTGTGTGTGTGGGGGGGGGGGGGACTGGAATTCCGTTCACTTCGTCGAACAGATTTTAAGGTTGGGGGCTCTCGTGAGGCGAAACAATCACTGCGGCATTAGTCCTGACGAAGCATCTCCTCGGAACTTCCACATCGCCCTCATAAAACTTTGGAAAGAACCATTGTAAACTTTGCGCTATACATATGAAGATGAACACCTGGAAACATAATTAGCATAGTACCAGCCGTCGTCTTGATTACCTCACGAGGCAGGAAACTCGTAAAACAGCGGCTGCGAAATAATAGGAGGCATTGCAGACTCCCTCTTCTAGGGGGAAAGTCGACAACGCTTCCATGATGTTATCTTAGTGGATTTGATCGTGTCTGTGTAACAGTGACAATACATTTGCATGCCGCCAACATCCCTTAAGCCCCTTCCCTCTCTGACCCCTTCGCTCACCCCACCTAACCCTTTGTCTTCACGCCCATTTAATCCCTTGTCCTTACCCCCACCTGATTCGTCGTACACGCCCACACCTAACCCCTCGCCTTCATCCCTACCTGACCCCACAGCCTCACCTCTGAGTGATCCCTCGCACTCGACCCGCCCTGAACCAGATTCGTCCATCAGCGATCTCTCTTGACTTGTTTCCCGGGTTGTTTCCTCGTCCTCCAACCAGTCCCTCTTGCTTGAAGGACGAGCTTCGGATTCTTTTTTTTTTTAATAATGAGAGAGCCACCGTAGTGGTAGGCCGACATGAGTGCGCGACCCGGGTCTAGCCCACCGTGGAAGACCTCACGGACGGCTGCCCACGGAATCTCGGTGTAGCTATTCTCCCTCCTCTTCCCTCCTTCCCCCGCGCACACATTGTCTTTCCCTAGATACATTGAATATCTCTGCGTCGACCCCTGGCATACTCCCGTCTAAGGCTGATACCCGACGGGGACCAACATGAGCGGGCAACTCCACGTTCTTATGATCCACCTTGATTTCGTCTCATTCTCTCCTCCGTTTTCACTTCCACTCGCGGTGCATAAGGAAGGGAAACACTGTTGCCCAAGTTCTGTATTTGTTCCGCCTTCCAAGCGTGCTTTGTATAGAATAATATTGTTATATTTGAGTGAAGATATTAGATGTCTCGCCGTGAAGAAAAACGCTTCGAAAAAGTGGTTCATGTCGGCCACTACAAGAGCATACATTAGGCAGGATTCCCACAAGAAAATTGACGGCGATAGAAAGTTGAAGCGGTAAAAAAGCTCCCCGAGTAGGGTGAGGGTAAAGCTCTGGTGCTGAAGTCTAAGCCAAGTTTTAGTTCTGTTATTCTGCATAAGTTCATACACTTTGATGTCTTAAATAACGAGAAGAGAGTTTGGCTGAAGATTGAAGGCTTTGTGTACGTCAAAGGCCCTCGAGTTGTTTAAGAACTTTCTTATGATGACTTCGAGATTATTTTGTTAATTTTTAGTCCCTCTACAAACTCTGCCGTTAAAATGCGCAGCCTCCTTCCTGGAGTTTTGCAGGTTCTCTTGTTTCACTTTAAGTATGATGATAATGTTTTTTTCCCGTTCTTGGCACAACGCCACTATATTACTCATGGAACAGTAACACAAAGTGTTTTGTTCATTGTTTTGTGGTATAACTTTCCAAGACATGAGAGAAAGAGTGGGAGTGTGTGTGGGTGGGTGTATCTGTGTCTGTCTGTCTGTGTGTCTTTGCCTGTACTTGTGTCTATGTCTGTCTTTGTGTGTGTGTGTGTCTGCCTGTCTGTCTGTATGTATGTATGCATGTATGTATGTATGTATGAAATTAAAAGACACGAAAATGTAAGGGAGTTCGAGCTCGTGCGAGGGAGAGGAGAAGCGTCGAAGTGAGGGCCGGCGACCTTCTTCAGCCGGGCCAGAGGACGACAAAATTCTCTAGCCTTCAATGTACATCTCCTTTCTTGCTTCCTTGTTCATTGTTTCTCTATTATTTCTAATTATAAGATAGCGTGGAAGCCAACGACACAAACTGGAATCCTGCTGTCGAATATTTCTTACGTATCTCAGCTGTTTGTCACATGAGGAAAGCGTCTTACTCGAGGATCCACTCCTCGGAAGTCATTTCTCCAGATAACAATTAGGAAAGTATAAAGAGCGTGTAGCACAGTCGTTCCTGTGTAATAACTGCTTGCAGCCCATGGTTCAGGAAGAGCTAAACATCCAGGTTAGCTGATAAGGAAGCTAATAGAAGAGGGTCAAAGGCAATGAAATGTGACACGTGAGATTGTGCGGATAAGCGAGACAGGAGAAAATGCTGTTATTAACCATCATGGTGTACAGAGATGTTGACCTTTCATCGCAGCATTTAGGCCGGGAGAAGAGTAATCCTCACGGACTGTTATTGTCCAGCATGGCGGAGTGTGCCATACTTTCCACAAGGGCAAGGGCGCTAGGATCCTATTTCGAGACACAAAGATCCTACACAGTTCGAAAGACAAAGAATCCGCGACCCTTAAATGCTCTTCTCCAGATGCCACGATCCCTTTTTATGTGGAGTCCTATAGAGATTAGGAAGGAAAAGGTTTTACTTGTTTTTCTTTTCTTTTCTGTGTGTTTTTATCTCCTTTTTCCTTTCTTCGTGGTAGAGATATAACCGCCCAAAATACGGTCATTCAAAGAGCTAAGCATGATGGAGATACTCAAAGCAGTTGATATTAACAAAGGAGAGATGGCGATACGGGCAGTCTAAGAGGAGATGGAAGCGGGAGATAACAGCTATCACACAAAGGCAGAGGGACCTTCGCCCATCCAAACAGGCCTCTTAGGAACTCGGCCTCCTAACCACAAACTTCTGTAAAACTCGTACAATCGACTTGATACGATATTAAAGTGATCATAACCCATTTTCTTTACACAGTTTAAGTCGTTCTTAGAATAATTGCTGATCGTTTTCCCTGAGAACAAAGCCCGTTCGTACTAAACCTTCTTCATAACTGAGTGAATCGGGTGATCCAGCTGTCTGCCCTCTGTATTTCTTCAAGCGAAACCCATCATTAAATCAGAGCGTGCAGGCCCTACACAAAGGCGCCACAGTCCACCTCGAAACGTGGCTTACCTGCATTACTTCTTCCTCACTACTCCGACATGAAAGCTTTCGTTCTCTCAGAGACAAAAAAAAAAAAAAAGTTGATTTTGGTGATGCGTTTTGTACGAAGTGATGTGTCTTTATCGTTATACCTGAAGAATGTGTTGGAAGACCCTCTCTCTTATAGAATATCATAGGATGCGAATTTAATGTCAGTTTTGTGTTTATTATAAAAAAAAAAATCTTGTAATACGAGTCAGGTGAAAGGTGTTTGTCCGCGCGGATGAATGCGCAGTCAGCGACAAATCAGGTGAGTGGGAGTCTTATTCTACTTCCCCTAAATATCTGCCAGACCGGATAGTTAAATGCCACATTTATTTGCGGCTGCAATTAGTAACGCCTGTCAAAGCGACTTGTCTATAACGTCATTGTTCCTCTTGTTTTTATGCGATAAATCAGATTATGGAGAAGAGAAAGCGTTGACTTCCATTCGCTTTGCTGGCGAGGAGGAATCACTCGTGTCTGATGCCTCGATAATTGATTTTTTTGGCGGCAGTGATAAACCATTTTCCCGACGGTTCTCCTCTTTTTCATTGCCTTTGATATTAGAACTTGTACGACTCGAAATCTGCTCCCGTTCGTAATTTCTGTAGACACTATGATTAGCGTTTGTCTCCGGTTCACTCCAGTTATTTTCGCCTTCCCTCCTTCTAATCCTCCTTCAGAGTTGAATGAAACACTACCCTTATCCCAGGTGAGAGGTCGGCTGGTATCGCCTTTGGTGAGGGTGAAGGAAGCTATTAGAACCCACACACTGTCGGATCCAATTCTCTGCGGTGCAAAAAGGGGGGAGGAGGATGTAACTGATTGAAGCTTGTAGTGAAGAAGATATCCATGTTTTGCGCTCCGCTGGATTAATATTTCTGCAGTTGGGTAGGAGCAAAGAGGATATTCTGTCATGTCCTTCTTTTATCTTCTTCGTTTTTCTCTCTCTTTTCTGCTGCTTTTTTTCTTTTTTCTTCTTCTCTACTTTTTTTTATGCACTTTATAGCCCACGAGGCGGGACGCGTCTCCAGCGAGTTTGAAGACACCAAGCGAAAAGGAGGAGGATTAATGGCTGCGAGAGAGGAGTCCATGGGAGACCTGGTGACAAGGGAGTTCGTGCTTCGTCATAATTGTCATGGACATTCCTGGGTGTCCTGGCGTCGTGTCCCCTTGAAGCGAGAGTTGGGCCCATTTATCGTGGCCTGTAGTGTCGTAAAGTCGTTCCTTTGTCCATGTTAAGTATAGCAAGGCGATTTACGATCGCACACTACCTGGGCTCCCAAAGTGGCGACGCCGTTATGTATCACCGCACACAATGGCGCGGAGACGGCGACGGCGGTGGAGATGAGCCCCGGGTTCTTGGAGAGGGCCGAGTCTTGGCCTCGGATGGCGAGTGTAAGCCGATTGGGCGGCCGGGCAGCGCCACGCCCTTCAAAGCCCCGACGACCTCTCTCTCTCTCTCTCTCTCTCTCTCTCTCTCTCTCTCTCTCTCTCTCTCTCTCTCTCTCTCTCTCTCCCCCTCTCCCTCTCTCCGTCTCTCCGTCTCCCTCTCCCCCTCTCCCTCTCTCTCCTTTTCCCCCTTCCTCTCCCTCTCCTTTCTCTCCCTCTCGCCCTTTCCTCCTCTCCCTATTTTTATGGATGCCATCATACCTTCTCAGACTCATTGTCGAAATCATCCCCCAGGAAGACGCAGTTTATACGAAAGACCACGAAAACAAACACGAAGGCAGATAGCGAAAAAAGTGTAGATATTTGAAATAGCTCATCATCCTTAGCAATGAAAGCATTCAGACGAGACAAACAAAATCACGAGGAAATATGGTCGCAGTTATTGCCATGTTAAGATTCGGCTACCCAGAAATATTGGGGATTGAACATGTAGTAGTGAGGGTAGTGACTGTAAAGTGAGCAGGGAACCATTGTCTTGCTCAGCATTACGTAGTGCACCGTCTGGTGAGCGAAGAGGAACATCAGATACTGTTTTACTGAAGCAAACTGAGTAAACTGATAAATTAAGGAATTAACAAAAGGTTTGTTTGTAGTATATGAACGATTGTATGTTTTCAGTGGTCATTGTATTTTTTAATTGATATCTAAGATTTTTTTTTTTTTTTTAGAAAATCAGAACCTCTCGCTCTCTTTTGTATGTACATTTCACACACACACACACACACACACACACACACACACACACACACACACACACACACACACACACACACACACACACACACACACACACACACACACACACACACACACACACACACACACACACACACACACACATTGTAGATTACGTATGTGCTTAAATAATATACATATGATTTTACAGAGATCTAAAGTATATTTTCTCTTTTGTTTCAGGTATGTCGCCAGCGTTTCCCACCGCCACAGGATCCACGTCAGGTATGGAGGATTCTCTTATCGCCCAGAACGTTGATCAGTATAACTTGTCGTAAGCTTTTAATGTGCGCTTGATTGAGCAAAGGCAGTTTGCTTTGCATGCCGCCGCCACACACCAGACACCAGCCCGTTACCCCATCGCTTGTTCGACCATTAACTGGTTGGACTTTGAGGTTATTCAGAGCAGGCTGCCCCCTCCCCCCCCCCTCTCTCTCTCTCTCTCTCTCTCTCTCTCTCCTCTCTCTCTCTCTCTCTCTCCTCTCTCTCTCTCCTCTCTCTCTCTCTCCTCTCTCTCTCTCTTTCTCTTTCTCTCTTTCTCTTCTTTTTTCCTCTCTTCCTTCTCTTTTTTCTCTTCTCTTTCTCTCTTTCTCTCTCTTTTTCCTCTCTTTCTCTTCTCTCTCTCTCTTTCTCTTTCACTCTTTCTCTCTTCTATCTTCCTCTCTCCTCTACTCTAGCTCTCTCTCGTTACTCCTCTACTCTCTCGTCTGCTTTCTCCGCTTGCTCTCGTCTCTCTCCTCCTCTCTCTCTCACGCACCATGTCGCTTGAGCCACGTATCTCCTTCATCCCTTTGTCCCCCGTCACTGGCTCTTGCATACCCTCCGTGAACATTCCTCCTGCGCCGCTGTGTAATTACCGGAGCAGCTTCACAAATTCCCTCCTTCCTTACTCATATTTTTAAACTACCGTCCACTAGTCTTGATCCTGCCGACACTTCTGCGTGATCGTTTTTACATTTCCGTGTAAGCTTTTCAATAGATCTTTTGTATATGATTTTGTCATTACTTTTTCTGTGTCTATCGAAAGTTTACGTTGATCTTTTGTTTCGCTGATGGATACAAGGGCGATTGCTGCACAGTTGCACCGGCTGCCTTCTGCTTATCAGGCATTATTATGAGCAAGCAAGTAGTTCGTCTCGCGGAGTGGCGATGGAGTGGGCTCAGGACACATGCAAATCATATTAAGTGATATTCCGTGTTGGGCGTGCGGGCGTGGGGTCGTGTCTGGTGAGGCAGATGACTCGTGGGCGAGGAGGTAATTACAAGGTCATTGAGTTCCTTCCAGTCGGATAAAAGGTAGGTAAATGTACTGGCCAGGCTGGGAGGCAGAGACAAAGACTTGGGTCCATGTCATGACTCCATGTTGTTAATGGACTCTAGTGGTCGCGGCGGCCTGACCCCTACACTAAGGGGGGAGGGGGAGAGGAGGGGGTATACTCGGCCTTCACACTAAAGTAGACTCCACTCTTGATGCGACGGAAGGAGGGGATGAAGGAGGTATGCTCTGCATGTTCTGAGCTCAGTAAGCGAGTATGTCACTCTCGATGCTGAAGATGTTATATTCACTTTGTCCCGCGACTTGAGATTAAAACCGATCTCTTTGGGGGAGTGACGGAGGGTGAGGAACGTATTGTGTTGTGACTGAAGGCTCGAGACGTCTTTTCTGTTGGTATGTGCGCCGCCGGGGACGCCTGAGTGTGCGAGAGGACGGCGGCGTCGCAGATATGGCGAGAGGGGGCGAGGGCGGTGGGTGGGGCGGGGAAGGGGGGTTAATGGACGTCGAGGGAGGGCCCGGCAGAGAGAGTAATTATTTGCGGTTTATCTGCTCGAGTCGTGTGACGGCAGTTTTTGATGAAGCTGATGGGAATGTTCTGGTTGAATATAATACTTGGCGAGGGGGTTGGGGCGGCCAAGGATAAAGTGTTGATGCGCGGTCATGCCCGACGTTGGAGCGCCCTTGGTGAAGTGGAAGCGGCGTTCGGGGAAGTGCCATGTGCGCAGCGGCGGCGAATCACCCGCCATAAACTTGCATAAGAAACTCTGAAATCGCCTGCCTGTCTGCCGCTTCTTGGTGGTGCAGTCTGGCCAATATTTCCGCGGGTTGATAAGATCCTCCCTAAAGTTACAGTTGTGTTCAGGTTACAGTGCAGATATTGTGTCGTGCTTTATAAGGTTTGCTTTATGAGCGCAGGCCAAGGCCCCGCCCCTTCGCGCTGTATAAGGCTAATGTATCCCCTCGCAATTATCGCACCATTTCATGCCCCCGCGAACGTAATACACTTATCAATAAATGGCCCGACCTCCTCCCTCCCGCCGCCTCCCCCTCGCGACCGGCCGGCCTGGGCATGAGCGGGTCCGGCAGTCACCTTGATTAGTTCGGAGGATGGCGGCGCTGAGATTGCCTTTATCGGAGCCCTGGATGCTGCGGCCGCTCTCAAGGGCCCCGCGGGTGCTCCCTCCGCCGCCTCCTACAGCCGACGCCGCATTAGCTCTTGGCTCCGACGGCCGCTGTTTACATGTGGCGCGAGTGAGCTAGCGAGAGCGACGAACGTACATATACGCGCGTGGACACATACGTGTGTGTGTGTGTGTGTGTATGTATGTATGTATGTATGTATATGTATGTATGTATGTATGTATGTATGTATGTATGTATGTATGTATGTGTTTAGATAAATAGAGATATATATACATTGATAGACTGATACCGAAAATACATAAGGACAGATATGGATATATGCATGTACGTATATATACATACACATAGATATATAGAAAGATTAATAGATATATATGTATGTGTGTGTGTGTATGTATGAATGTCTGTATGTATGTTCACAAGCATGTAAAGTGTGCGAACATTGAAATATTCAAAGACTGGATTAATTCAGATAATTTTCAGTAACTTTTAACATATCCACGGTTAAAATATTAAAAGTTGCCTTTGCAATTAACTTTATTACGATTACTCAGGAGTAATACCACTCATGATCTTGAACTGATGAACAACTTTGCAAATGAAACGTTTTGGACGCTGTTATCGCGACGCAGCCCCGAGGGAAGGCGCGTGCGGGGTTAGCTCCTGCGAGGTTGTCGAACGTCGTGTCGCTTCGCCCGCGGAGCGATACGAATTCTGCGGCGCGGGATCCATCACAGGGAGGCGGAGGAAACAAAAATCCGAAGTCTGGCTGCCACCGGCGTTCACACTCGCTTGCACCCGCCGGCCGCCCCTCCAGATTTAATCAGCATTTCGCACGAACCTCTAATGAAGAACAGGACGATGCACTTAGGCTGGCCAGGCCGTGCGGGGGATTTGGGCGGCACGGCGGTGCGGTTAACGTGTCTAGCTTTAGTGTTGGTGGCGAGGGAAAGGGGGAAAGGGAGGGAGGTGGGGGGGGGGAGGTGGAGTGGGTCGTCGCGGGATTGTGGATGTGCGCTCAAGTGTGGCCATGGCAGGCAGGAGAGGAAGGGGCCAGAGCCAGGCATAGGGCTAGGCCACAAGGCGAGGCATAGGGCTAGGC
>NC_051393.1:7802114-7812114 GCF_015228065.2 Penaeus monodon
AGGCCCGGCCCGGGAAGCAGCCTGGAGGAGCGAATATAATTGGTCGGGTCGCCTGGACAAAGGTATTTTCCAGCCGAGAATCTCAGGGGAAGAAGGGGATGGAATCGTATTTTCTAGACCAGGGTCATTGTTGGGGGAAGGGGGGGGGAGGGAGGAGAGGAAGGGAGGGGGGAAGAGGAGAGGAGGGAAGGGGGGGTTATTTGTCCCAGACGCGGGTGATGGCTGGTAGCTCACTTGTTGTGTTGGAGCCACTTCGATTATAACGGAGATAATGCCCAAGGGATCCATTACATTGTGCGAATTTTCATTTTGTTTGTCATCAGGAGTCCAAGCCGGAATTATTTGCGTCAGATCCCAGCCATGATGCCATTGAGTCCAACTGGATTATGTGTCATCACTCTGCGTATTATTGTGCAGTCTGGAAGAATGTGGTTTTGTGTCAGAGGTATGTAATATGTCATCGACAGATTATTAATGGCTGCGGGAACTTTTCATTAACTGAGAGGAGATGAAGCGCAGCGAAGGAGCTGACTTCATTAGAATTGTGACGTATTCATTTTTTTTTTCGTTTATATATATATATCTATAGCTGATTTCGCTGATTTTTCTGAACCTCCAGATGTCCGTGGTGGCCGTGGCGCCGCTGCCTGTCCACGTGCGTCATGCAGAACAAAGACGCCCGCATGAACCCCTATATTTTGGGGTTGGGTTACAAACTTGAGCCTGTCCGATATCACTTCCCTTTCACCTATTTAGCGGATTGTGGGTGGTCACTCATTTTTTTTCTCTCTCTCTCTTTTCACCCACTTTATGAATTGTCTGATGTATTATTTAAGGTAGGGCTTGCAATGTGGGGAGATCGTTTTGCTATAGTTTTTCTGTGTGGTTGATAAAAGATACGTTAGAAATGCTGTGACGGTAAATTTGGAAACCATAGGAATTTAAAAGTCAGCATCACAGATTTTTCTCTCTTTCTTTTCTTTTTTATTTTTCTTTTTTTTTCCCACGTAGGACGCACCCGTGAGAGAGTACCGACAGGACAGGCGGAAGTTGAAACTGTATCTTAGTGCATGTAACAAGAGAGCTAAATTGTCCACGCACACGCGCAGTCGCAGCCTCCCCTGTCTCTCTCTCTCTCTGCCCGTTGGTAAAACAGCGACCCGCCCTTCCCGCTCACTCCTCGAAGGGAGATGCGAGAGCTCCGTAGTCCTTTCCCCTCTGCTCTCCCCTCACCCCCTCCCCAACCCCCTCCCCTCACCCCCTCGTAGTCGCTCAGTCCATTCCACTCCGCTATCGCAGATGCTGCTGTTCCTGCTCTGTAAGCTCCCCTCTCCTCCCCCCCCTTCCCCGTTTCCCCTTGATCCTCTTTCCCCTCTCGCCCGCTGGACCTTCCTCCTCCTCCTCCTCTTCCTTCTCCCTCCTCACTCCTCCTCCTCTTCTTCCGTTCTCCTCATCTTCCCTCCTCCTGTTCCTCCTCCTCCTCTTCCTCTTCCTCCTCTTCCTCCTCCTCCTCCTCCTCCTCCTCCTCCTCCTCCTCCTCCTCCTCCTGCCCCTCCCCCTCCCCCTCCCCCTCCCCCTCCCCCTTCATCCTCCTCCCCCTTCTCCTCCTTCGTCCTTGCTTTCTCGTCTCCCCTCTCTCTTCTCCCTTCTCCTTTCTCCCCTCTCCCTTCTCCCCTCTCCCTTCTCCCTTCCCCCCAAGCGGCTCAAGGCGAAAGTTCCTCGAAGATCAAATTTCCTCCGCGCGCTCGAGGAAGTGATTGATTATCCGCCATTGTTGTGATATTTTTGCTCCTTTCGAATCATTATCTTCTTCTAATTGATGTTCGCTTCTCGGCCGATCCTTGGCTCTTCCATTGCAAAACGCAAGCGGGCCATTATATAACATCAGATACGAAATTCCAAATCGGCGCGCCCTTCCTGAACAAAATCGCAAAACCCGCCACGCGTTCGAATACGCTCCTCGGGTATTGAAAGTCTCGGCGCGTATTCGAAGTCAGAATAGCGAAAATAATCGACAGATCAGAATTCTCCCGGGGAACCGGTGGGAAGGAGCGGCTTGTATTAGTATATCTCCCAGAAATGGAACCGAGCATCCTACGGTCTGGCGAGGGAAACGTGAAGCCGGTGTGAAATTGTCACCTTGAACCTGAGGCTCAGCCTGTCATTGGAGTAGATGAGGGGAGGGGGGATGGCGAGGGGGTGAAAGGGCCGTGTTGTGGCGTGTCAGCCATCACTGCCATGGCATTGTCAGGATGAAGACCGATAGCGCGGTGTTCGTGTAAACATCGGCACAAAACACCGTCGGCTTGTATACATGCGTGTTTGTTTGTAAGGCTAGCACGTAGTTATGTGTAACCCTGCATGGGTCGGATTATGGAGATTTATATGCATTACACATGGGCAGTGATTTACTATCGGCGGCCGGCATGAATATTGATAGCCCGCTCACACTGAAAATTATATTCATGCCTCACTAATACTACGATCAAAGACTTGCTCGAACTAATGAATGTAAATCAAATATGAATTGCGATCCCAATTTCCGTCCCTTAGCCCCGGCCGAGGAGCGCACCTGCCGCACGAAAGGCCTCACCTGTCCGCCACGAGAGCATTTACAGGTGAGTGTCATGTCGTAGCGGCGTCAGGTGAGTGCAGGCAGCCCCGGCAGTTAGGCTTTTCAGGCAGCCTCTGTGAACTGAACCTCCGAGCCCACGAGATTCCAGTAACGGTTTAGGATTAGCGTAGATGCGATGAACACCAGGAGAGAGAGAGAGAGAGAGAGAGAGAGAGAGAGAGAGAGAGAGAGAGAGAGAGAGAGAGAGAGAGAGAGCGGAAGAGAGAGAGAGGAGAGCGGAGAGAGAGAGAGAGAGGAGAGAGAGAGAGAGAGAGAGAGAGAGAGAGAGAGAGAGAGAGAGAGAGAGAGAGAGAGAGAGAGAGAGAGAGAGAGAGAGAGAGAGAGAGAGAACGGCGCAAAAACAAACAATGGTTAAAGAGATTGCCTCTCCTTCCCGAATAATGGATCCAGCCGATTATATAGCGAAAGTAAACATGAAAACGAATTAGTTGACCCCCCCCTCCCCCCCACGAATGAACGCAGGCCTCCTCAGTCCTCAGAACGTTTAATGCAAAAAGAAAAGAGGAGCAAAATTCGTGTTATTTCAGACAGTTTTTTTTTTAATAATAATAATAATAATAATAATCATCTGAGAGTCGGCGTCCCTCTGTCTGCCTGGCGGAGTTTCGGTGGACCCGCATGTGACAAGAGAAACCCCACGAGAGGACCCAGGTGCCGCCCAGCTGAGGTTGGAGACGGCTTCAAGCATCGAGTGACGACAATCAATTTATGCGGGTGTGGTCAGGTAACTCGCCTCGACTCGACGTGATATAAAAATCGATTGAAAATTGAGATGGATTGGCCAGGAGTGATTAACTTAGGCTTAACGATAGGCTCTTAATTTGCGTTATAACGTCGTTTTTTTTTTCTTTCTTTCTTTTCTTTTCTTTTACACAATGCAAAGTCCATATTCTCTGGAGTGCGTCAACAAACCCAAGCCCATATATGAAATTAAACAGAAGTGTGAAGCGGGTGCAATTGGAGTGAACCCGTGAACCCGATATATCCGCTTGTGAACCGCAGCTGAATCGGGCTTCTTCCTGTCTCGTCCCTCGTCTCCCCTTCATGACACTCTAGAGTTTTAATACCACACATTGATTAATTTTCGACATTCAATATTTTGGGATTGGTTTCCTGATCATTCCTTTTTTTTCCTTTTTCTTTTTGTTCGTCACCAACGTGAAAGGGGGAGGGAGATGAAGCCGGAGACTCGCTTGCCCTTTGGATAATTTGTTTACCGAGTCCAGCAGCCTTGCACAGTACCCTCACGACGGAGGAATGAAAGCCGTGTCTCTCGAGTGCGTGGGCTCGGTACCTGCGTCCTCGGCCGGCGGTCCCGTCGTGCCGTTGCTAAGGTTTCCTTGTTTCTCGCTCGTCTGTTTACATTTTCTGTCGTAGGCTTACGCCGCTCGCGCCATCTCCTTCGCGGAAGACTGATGCTCAGAATAGTACACGTTACTTGGTCGTTTTAAGACACAGAGACCCTTTATTTTTTTCATTTCGTCGAGGGCAAGGACTCTCTGCGAGGAAAGTCTTCCCCTCAAATAATCGGCTTCTTATTCTAAATTGTCCAGAGTTGCCGCCACGACCTTTCATTCCTCGCTATTCACCTCACGCCTGAACTTTCCTTCGCTCTCTGGTTCCGGCTAATTAGCAGGTCAGTCCCGCGGAAAATAGATTAAGCATGAAGTGCTGAAACTGCGTATGTTAATTTTGTGACTTTTACTTTGGCCTTTTTGTCGCTGGGGAAAATTACATATAATGGCTTTTAAAATGGGACGAGAGGAAGGCTTTTCTACAGGCGGGCGGGGGTGGGGGGAGTGGGCGTGGACGGGGCCGTTGGTGGGAGCGGCTTCGTCACACATGGCAAGGGTGAGTGGGCGGGGCGGGCGGGGTGGGCGGGGGAGGGTTATCGCGACATGCCGTAATGGAGGTTATGGCGATGTCATTGTTCCTGCAGCTGGCGGAGATGAAGCTGTGCGCGGCGGGTGGTGGCCGTCAAAAGGCGATTTCCATTCATAATGATTTCCACCTGTAGTACTCATTTCTGCTCCGAACGTTTGCAACAGGGATGTAGAAGCCCCACGCAAACAGCTTTATAGAGATACACAACATTTGCGCTTGAATATACAAGCACATCTTTGGAACATGAGCCGGCGAGACACACACAGAGGAGGTGGGCGTGTCTTCTTCGTCGACCCAACAATGGCACAGATGTAAATTACAGACATTAAATCCCTTGCCGCTGGCCTTGGTTGGCAAAGACTCGACGTGTTAGCTACTCTCTTGCCAGCCGACGGATCCGACCTGCAGTTGAGATGCACAGAACGTTGGCCACGCACGTCTGTGCTAATGTCGATGGTCCTCGCTATAGCATCACCAACCGGAGTCCGCAGATGCCCAGGAAAATATGAAATCGGCCGAGCTTCTCCTGTCGCGCTCGTTCCCAAAGCCCGGCCTCACGAACCTGAACTTCGACCATAGCAACCCGGCTTTTTGCTGGATGCATTGGGGGTTATGACGCACCGTGTAAATTGTTCCAGAAGTTTCACGAGAGCGAACGTGTACAAATCAGCGTCGAAGCCTAACACTGAAATGAGACAGATAGACAAGATGTCTGCGGGACAGGCCTGTTTTGCAGAGTCACTTGGGTGATTAATCACTCTGCAATCACTTATGGTCCTTAATGCACGGTGCCTGCTTAAGGAAATGCTCATATGTGGCCAGGCTAAAAAAAATCCCGCATATGAAAGCGTCATGTCCAGATCATTGCCGGTTGTTTAACATCATATGAGAACAGAGGCAGCAATACTTTGGCCATCTTCAGTGCAGAAATTTCGTACCGGCGAAGCCACACGACATGGTCTCACAGTTGCGTAAAATCGCTACTCGCAAAATCGTCACTGTAGCCTGCGTTCCCTCTTTAGCGGTCGTTTCAATGGAAATGTTCAACGTGAGGCCTGCGGTGTGGAGCAGCCACGCTTGTTCAAGTCGTGGTGCTTGTAGGTGTTGGGGGTTCATCTGCGTGCTCTCAGCCAGCCGGAAAATAAGATCGTGCGGACACTGCAAAGCGCCCAGATAGGGATCAGAGCCCCTTCGTCTAATAACCAGCTAGTCATTGTGATCTGCAGTTAGCTTGTGGCGCGTAGCGAAGTGGCGGCATTATAATATCCTGCTTGTATGATAAGCACATCTGCCGCGGCATCTCACCGGGCTAAGCGAGTTAATGATGGAGATGCACCGCGATAATGAGATCGTTTTAATTATTGCAAAGGCATGAGGCAAAAAGATGTCTTATCGGACATCACATAAGGGTATTCATCTGTAAAGTGTCCAGATAGTGTCTAAATGCGGCGGTGGTCGGGCGTGACGCACTAACCGTGTCGGCCGGCGGTGACCTGCCGCACCATACGGCGCGCACCGGAAAATTCGTATGATTTGCGCCATGCATGACACTCGGGGTCAAGTCCTTCGCGCCGGGTGGAGGCTCGGGAGGCGCCGTGCGTGGCGGAGGCCTTCGGGGGAGGAAATGAGGTGCTGGAGATTGCAGAGATGTTTAATATGAAATAATAGGGAGGTTATAGAGTAGATGCAGCGGGATATATATATATATATATATATATATATATATATATATATATATATATATATATATATATATATATGTGTGTGTGTGTGTGTGTGTGTGTGTGTGTGTGTGTGTGTGTGTGTGTGTGTGTGTGTGTGTGTGTGTGTGTGTCAGAGAGAAAGAGAAAGAGAGAGAGAAAGAGAGAAAGAGAAAGAGAGAGAGAGAGAGAGAGAGAGATGTATACACTTTTTCGTGTGTATGTGGGCGAAATTAGGTCCATCTTTTTGCTATATTCACGAAACTATGTACCTTCGTTATTATGTATTACTCTGGTATATAAAAGAAATAGCCATAACAGTAACGCAGAGTTTTGTGAATCTTCGCGGCACATCCACATGCGCAGTCCTTCCCTATGCCTACGAGAGGCGTGCGAGAGGGCTGTTCAGGGCCGCGGAGAAGCCCCTCACCCTAGGTAAACACGCCACAGAATACCTTCGTTTATATTCCTGGGAAATGCCGAGGACCGACACAAAGGCCCGAGATACGGGGCTGTAATTCCGTGCTTTTTTTTTCCTTTTCTTTCACTTTCATTAGTCCTTCCGAAAGTGGTCGAGGGGAGGCTGGACGCCGTCCCGAGGACCAGGGTGAGGGCGCGGGCGGAGGACGACTTGGCGATGGAAGGTCGCGAAGTAATAAAACGTCCTGGAGCGGAGACTCGCGGTGTTATGGCGGCCTGAAGTGGCGACCGGTTGTGTTATTACTTCACGGAGCGCCCGCCGGCTGCCATGACGTCAAAGAACAGATCCAGCTGAGTCATGACATCAGAGAAAGGGACCGAAAGGAAACATTTCATGAGGTGACACTAATTGGAACTATACGTCCTGGGCGGTTAGAGAAGGGGGTCAAAGCGCCATTAGGAAGTTGCCAGTCGAACGCACGCGCACGCGCGCACACACACACACACACACACACACACACACACACACACACACACACACACACACACACACACACACACACACACACACACACACACACACACACACACACACACACACACGTATACCCACTCATCCATCCATCCTCCCCACACTTATTCATCTGACTCGAAAGTTACTCAACAACTTCTAGCGTGTGATCTCGAGCCTGAATGAGCCTTTTGCAGCGTTTTTCTCCCGCGCCTCCATTGAGAGCTAACGTTACTGAGCAAGCGTGTGCTGACGCCTTCCTCATGTCCCGCCCGCGACACCCGCCCCCAGCGTCACGTGGGCGTCGCCGGCGCCCTCGGCGTGACGCTTCGCAGTGCTCGCACGGCGCTGAGGTGAGGCGGGAGGACGCCGTGTGGCCTGGGGTTGGTAACCCTTAAGTGCTCTACAGTGTGTGCATTGTTTCCACTGACACGGGGCTGCGGGCGTCACCCCACGCGTGATCGCACCAATATCGACCTTATGCTTACCGGTCGTAAAGCTCGACTTCATCCTTAACACACAGTTGCATTCGCAGACATTTAAAGAAACTTTGTTAAGGGACTCTGCGTGAACCTTCTTGAGCTAAACTAGCGTAGTTTCCCAAGGAATTTACATGAGAACGGCACGGCGGTTCCGGTATTTTCTCACTTTGCTAGATTATTGGTTGTTTGTTAGAGCTTAGAAAGACTGCCTGTTGGCGTTGCGTCTTCAAAAGTTTCCTAAGTACAAGAATTATCGTTGCTTCACTTTTCCCTGTCTCTTATGTAAAAAAGTTTCATGTTTCTTGTTCAGTCATAAAGTTCGTTCGGCCATTAGTCACGTTCAGAATATCCACTAGTGTATCAGTAAACGCCGAATCTTATCTTTAGATATCGAGAAACACTGGATTATCAAAGCCGAAAGTTAATAACCACCTGTGCTCTAATATCGATGTAGTAGCCGACGATGGCCATCATGAGCTCGAACATCATGTCCATAGGGGTGTCTGGTGATTACTGCCTTGGTACTGGGACTCCGGGAGAGGTCGCCCTTTGGCTGCGGGTCACCACGGCAAGCTGAGCACTTAGCCAGAGGTATTGCGGAAAGAAATGTCAGCGTGTCCCAAGACGGGCGGAGAGCGGCTGGAGTTGGCGAGAGGTGACTGGAGTGGGTTTGGCGTTGGAAGCGATCATGACGAGTAAACACTCGAGATCGTAACCTTGGCTTAAGAGCGAGGAGGGCTTGAGCGCCAGATGAGTCCAGTAACCGGGTTTGTGTCAACTTACCCTCACGAACACCGGGTTTGCCCAGGCCTTTCCGTGGAGCGTGGACGCCCAGGGTAGTTAGTGCCGGATGTCTTGTCGAGAATTTGGTAGAAAAGCGGGAATAGTCGAACCAGGTTTATTTTAAACCGGGAAACTCCGGCTCGCAAAATACACCTGCAGCCTCTAATGGGAGCACATCCGAGGGGATACACTGGAAACGTGAAATGAATGTTGCTTTAAATAGTCCGCGCAAACATTCCACGGACATTTTGGAAAACTAAGAAAGGGGCATAGCATGGCGAGGTGTGGTCGAGGCGGCGCAGTTTACGACATGCCAGTAACTCTCATGTCTGATGAAATTCACAGCCAGTAAAATGGACTCACAATAGGCTGTTAAGACGGCAAGCATCTCCCATCCCTCTCTCTCCCACCTTAAGAGACGGCAGAGATCCCAAGAATTTATCCTGAGATTTGAGTTGTATGTTTACAGTAATGTACGCTGACTCGTACACCGTGCAAACATATAAGATTTTTAGTGAGGATTTTTGGTAAGAACATCGAGAGTGTGATAGAGGACAAGTATATCATGGCATGTCATTTATTCATGCCGGTCTCCTGGTGGACACATGTTATCTGACAGCACCATAATCTTGATATTATCTTTGACCGCGAGGGTTGTACAGAATATGAGGATCCGCGGATATTACACTCTTCCACATAACCCATAAGATTGGTATGCAAATTTTGGATTACGAGTTTCCCCAAGCGTTAGAAATGTGTTCACTCGAGAATAAAAGCAAGAAATCTGGAATGTTAATGGTGTCGGGCGGTACCGATTAGGGATTCAGTGTTTCGGAAATGGGAGGAATGCCAAGACAAAGTTTGTGAAGATAATGTTAACATAGCCATGGTACTCGGATCCTAACGCGGCCTTTCACTCCGTCGAGCGAGCTAGATTTCCCAGTCGTTAGTCTCTCCCTTATGTTCCTATCTACGACATTTTCGCATTTATTTCGCATTTTTCACGAACTGATATTTCTAATTGTTTACCTGTAATCGATGTTCCACTGAGTATGTTCACGAAGCAATGGCCAGGTAGTGTCGTGCAGCAGGTCCTTTAAGGGGATTTAAGAGCATTTCAAGCTTCGTGATCTCGCTCTGTAATATTGCCCGGGCGATAACGCAAGCAAACGCAAGCGCGCGCCACTGCACACGGCGGAAGCACACCTCCGTGGGAACGCGGCGGCACAGCATCCCGCCTTTGTGCAGCGACAAGAGAGGAACAACAGCGCAGCTTCTCAAGCGCGACAACGCATCTGCTAGCTAATTGTGCGCTGCAAAGAAAGGCGTCACTAATAGCCGGAGAGAGGAGGGCAGACAGCGTCATCCTCAAGGGCGTGTCTCAATTAGGTACTGATTTCTAAAGCAATGTTACATTTACGCGCCGCCATGCTAATGCGTTTTTTGTCGATGCTTCGCCCTCTTTTAGCTTTTCTTTTGCGTTGGGATTTTTTTTTATCGTCGGGACATCTGGCGCGCCGCTACGTCTGCGCCTTTCTTGTCGTTTGGCTCGGCTTTATTTCATTTATTTTTTGGTTTATTTGAT
>NC_051393.1:7817114-7819614 GCF_015228065.2 Penaeus monodon
GTACCGCGCCGTGAGCTCGTAATGCCTTGAAAAAATGCAGCTAATTTTCGTCCCCACAATACGACCCGGCTGCCCGGCGCAACGACTTCTCGGCCGGTTAAGCCGCTGTGCATGTTCAAATAGCCGAAGACAGACGGAGGGACGTTGCTGAACTGCCGCACAGGTACAGCGACGTTCAGTTCCCCGTCTCATGGACATGTTCGCTGAAGGTTTGAGATACGGAATGCTCCCCAGCGCCCCCTTTGACTCTGCGCGCTTTTTCTCTCGCCATTTTAATTTTTACTCCTTTTGTCTCACGACTTTCATTGTCTCCCCGCGGGCGTGGGATCTACAGTTACGTCTTTTAGTGGTGCCAGACCGTCACGGGTCACCAGGCCGTGAATCACTACCACAGTGTCACGCTTATAAAAGCCTGCCTTGTTCCCTCTCGCCACGGCGCCGCAGCGAGCCCTGCCGGGGGTGGCCGACCAAACCGCGGCAATGCACGAAGAAATCGGCAGGAGGAAGGAACAGAGGGAAGAGGAACATTATGTGGCGAGGAAAGTGCCGGGGAATGTTCACCTGGGTACCGCCCCCCCCCCTTCCACTGCCTGCGCCTGCTTCGTGTTGTTAGCATTCCTGGCCTGGCAGGTTATCAGATTTTGCTTCCGGTCACGTATCTAATCACCTCGGCGAATAACTTGAGCGATTTACCATGAGCCGGTGTTGTAGTTTTTTATTATTTAAGAGAAGTAGCATTAAAAGTAGTTTGTAAGTGAAACAGCGCAAAAGGGCAATAAGCTACACTGGGATGTAATCTTTTCACAAAGCCTTACCAAGTCAGGTTTATCAGAAACTACCAGCGAGAGCACAGCCAGCGCAAGACAGGTATGGGATTCTCAGGCCATATTTTATCATTACTCCTTCCTTGTAGGAAGATTTCTTTCATCCATCACCAGGTAGGCGCCATGACTCGCCACCCACTCCCGAGGTAGGCTTCCCCCCGCACGCCGCTTGAATGGCCGATTATAGGAAGCAGACTTCCTCGTCACTTGTGTGTCACGTGGGAAGAAAGTCTCCTTTTATTGCCGTATTGATCCTAACAATACTCGTGTCTCTATTTTGCCCCGTAATAAAGTGAGTGTCTTGTGCCTCCCGGTGTCAGGGACGGAAGCCAGCGAGCGAGCCGCCCCTGCATGAACGTCTACGGGTTAGAAGGTCAGTCAGCGGTTCAGTGCGCCATGTGGTCTGAACTCTCCGCGTGCAGGAAGGCGGGCCATTGAGCCCTGACCCCCTGTGTGTCCGTCCCTGGTGCAGCGATCCACCCTGAGCGTTATGTGTCTGGAACTACATTCGAGCTTGTTTCATTCGAGCGTCTTTGGTGTGATCGACGTTAAATGACCGAACGGGTTTCCTTCTTGGCTGGATAAGGGCGTTGCCGCGCGCAGGAACCGAAGCACCCATAAGACACCCCCATGCAAATTACAGGTGAAGGTTGCATGTCACTCTGCCACGCGTATCGAACAAAAGTGAGTGTGGCAGCTACGGGTGTCCTGGCCCTTCCTTTCCCCTTTGCCCTACTCTCATCCTCGTATCGTGCTGTAACAATTCAAACCAGTTAGATTGCATAGCAGTATGCCGTCGGTCACTCATGCCAAGGTACGAATTGGAAAGTCGCATAGAAATATTTGCGGTGTGTTAGGGTAAGACAAGCTGCCATCCACCATACTATGCGTAGGTATCAACTGTACGTTAACCTTCAGATATGCGACTGAGTATGACAGCCCCACATCTCCTGGCCCTGTGCCTCGGACCTGCAAATGTAATGCCACACGAGAGATAAAAGAGAATGAAAATTTGACGAGTGGCACTGTAGGTTGTGTCTGGCAAAGGGGAACGAACGCCTGTATGGAAGCAGATTGCTATAACATAAACAAACCTTTGTGGAGCTTTAGCCAGAAGTATGACGTAAATCTTGGGCATAATGTATAGCTACATGCATTATGCCGAAATCCCCTTCGACATATCTTAATCTTGCTTCCCAAACCCCCTCTATCTCCAGACCACCTCTATTGTCGGCAGAACGGACAGGTTCCCTAGGTGTGGTCTAGCCCAGTGGGTCTTCCACCAGATGTTTACTGCTTAGTGTGGCATATTAGCATTTCCAGACGTGCCCAGCCATCAGCTTAGACTCGTGAGCATCTTCTGAAAAATATGCAAATCAACTGTCATCATTTATCCAAGGTGATATCATTTAACAAATACAAATGATCCCTGAGTTGGCAGTGTTGAGAGCTGGGGGAGGCGCAGGTAACTCAGCACGTTGAGCTCACTGCTTCACAATATACAACTAACTTATGTACTTGCCCGCTAGCTCGGTTTTGTGGACGGCGGGGAGAGATGGGCGGGCAGTGTTGGATGTATACGCCCGCAAGCACTCACCAGTCCCACTGTAATTACACGCTGTATTGTTTGAATTATTCACAGAGTACATATCCCATTTTTGCATAAGTGAGTGCGG
>NC_051393.1:7827114-7834614 GCF_015228065.2 Penaeus monodon
ATGTGCGTATGCGACTCCGCTGTGACAGGAGCTTCACAATCACGTAGTGCTACTGGCGTAACCATCTTTCAAGTAGATAAAGTAGATATCCCTCTCATCCGGGATCCGCCGGCCCCCCGAACGACCACCACGAAAGAGCCTGACGCCCCCCGCCTCGCGCCCTTGATACCCTGCTGGTGGCGCCGCCGACTTTGGCGCTGAAGTACTGACCCCCGTGGGATTTCCTCCGGAGGAAATTGTTTGTACTTTATGAACGCCAATAGCAGAACTATGGGAGCTTCAGTGCTGCAGGAAGGAAAGGAACGTGACCCTTATGAACAGACATTGCATATGGTGTAAACAATGTGACAAAAGCTGACGGTTTCACAACCCTAACTGGTATAGATAGATAAGTCTAACCCTGACAAATGTAACGGAAGTCGACCTGCACCCAAGGCTTACTAAATACGTACTTTCTGTCCGATTCGGTTACTTTATCATTTTCTCTTATGTCTATATGTTTATTTTGTTTAGTTTTTGTTTATTTTTGTTTAGTTTGTGTCATTCCTTCTTGTTTTAAAATTTCGTGTTGTATTTACTTCCCTCCTTCCCACCACATCATTTTGTTTTAATTATCTTGCTTGTGTTTCAATTTCTTCGCCAACGGTTGGTATGATTTGCATGTGGAATGAGATATAACCAGGCCTGCCGTTGCACAGGTGCGGATGGACCCAGGGCTGTTCGATGCCCGTCAACAGCGAGATCTTCGGAGACAATTGCCCGGGCACCTACAAGTACATCGAGGTTCACTACAGTTGCGTCATAGGTAACGTCTTCGGTGCTGAGTGTGAAGAAGCTCAGTCTTGACGCTTGATTTGGTGATGGATCTTTGGGCTGGTTTCTTGGGGGGCTACTAATACTGCATCGTAATTTCCTTACTAAAAAAAAAAAAGTAGATTGACTAACATTTTTCGCAGGTTTTATCCGCCGCCGCTGCTGCTGCTGCCGCCAGAGACGCAGAAGCTTCCTCTTGTGCCCGTATACATTTTGTTCTTTTATTCCTCCAGATTCTTGTTTTCTTGACTCTTTTTCTTCTGGCTGGAATGTTTGTAGTGTTTGAGGAAGTGAGCGTGTGGTAGTGAGGCACAGGCTGACTCGATGTTATCGCTGATTTACGGGGAAATTGTCTAGTATTTGGACATTTTACACGGACAATTATCTTCTTTTAAGATAGTTTATAGCGTCATAATCCCCAGACTGACGCGACGAGACCATGGCATAAAAATGTAGATAAATCGTGTGCCCGGAGGCCCTCCAAAGCGTGATAAATTTCAATAAATGAGTTCTGTAGCTTTGTTAATATCTAGTAATGCTACAGCCGGGGCTCAGCGAGATCCAGCGCCTCCTCTTCTTAAACCGCTGGAAATTCTAACGCAGGTGATTCCTACCTTGCCATGAATATCTTATCACTATTTGACGGTTTACGAGCAATTAATTATTTTAAAATGTAATATGCAATTAAGATCACGCAAATCCCTGCAAAAAAAAGAGTTGTTGGAGCCAAAACGTCGTGAGGAGGAGTAAGGAGAGGGATGAGGGGCAGGGGGAGGGAGGGGGCGCGTGATGTGGACCAAGGAGTTAATTGTCTAGCCAAAGGTGTGCGGAGCCGACACTATTACTGCTCTCCATCCCACCTTAACTCCGTCTCTCCCTCCCCCCCTCTCTCTCTCTCTTCGTATCTGAACTTCTTTATTTATTTCGTTCTACGCGGTGTCCCTCCCCGGCCGCATCCTCAAGGGTGGGCAGCTTTGTCTGTGTGATGGATGCCCTCGTTATCTCCAGAAGCCATTCGTGTCGTAATGTGATCATTTTGAAATTGATATTCAAGGGGCAGCCCGGCGTTCAGTAAACATCGCCGAGAATCTGAGCATCCAACGAGTATCTTAGGAGGACCCAGCATCCATAAGCCCGAAGTTTATTTTCCTGAAGCTTGAATACAAAGTCTCGTACACCTGGCACCCCTACCCGCCTTGCCCCGCCTCCTGGACGCCAGCTGGGGTGATGGGCCATTATTAAAACTTCACTATTTAAGATGAACGTTTCGTCCACCTCTATCGCCCCCCCGGACAATTTACGAGACTATATCATTACAGATTTATATACTGGCCGTAGTAAAGGTTAATTCTAGCTATTCACGCTAGGTCGGCGCGGCGGTGAGGCGGGCAAGACGGTCGTGCAGAGTCGTACCATAAAGTTAATACCTCGCACCTTGTTCTTCGGCCACACTACCTTATCGCTGCAATCAATAGGTCCGCTCTCTTATCGACGCCACGTTGTCCTTAATCCCACTTCTGCCAGGGCTGGATCATGAGCTTTCCTCCTTAATCAAAGACGACTTTTAGAACCATCTTACCTCGTGCTCCGCGCGCGAGCGAGCCTACCTGTGTGTGTGTGTGTGTGTGTGTGTGTGTGTGTGTGTGTGTGTGTGTGTGTGTGTGTGTGTGTGTGTGTGTGTGTGTGTGTGTGTGTGTGTGTGTGTGTGTGTGTGTGTGTGTGTGTGTGTGTGTGTGTGTGTGTGTGTGTGTGTGTGTGTGTGTGTGTTTCGCAAGCACGCGTTTGCGCAGCCTGCTTCTATTTGTATGGTTTCTTTGTATATGTAGAACCTAACCACTTAGTCGAGTTGCAATGTGAGAATTGTTGCTTTGCTCAAAAAAATTTTTCCTTCGCAAGCTGCTCAGGAAAACCGTCTTGCACCATCGAGGCTAACACGGCTCGCTTCGGAGACGGTTGCCCGGGTACTCACAAGTACCTGGAGGCGCATTACAATTGTAATACAGGTAATATACGCCCTCCCTTCTCCTTAGCCACGCCCTTTCTCACAGTATTTGATACTCTTCTACGATTTAATGCAGTCCGCTCGGCGCTGACCCGACGACTGATAGCTAAACCATAGATTTGCATGTTATTTGAGAGTGACTTACTAAGATGACAGTCCTGGATGTAGCACATTCTTTTCATAGCTTTTGGATGATTTAGTTTGTATCTACTAACATACAATTCCTATAAGCCACTAAATACTCTCAGAAGTGCGAAATACTATCTGCTAAATAGTTTCTAATGGACTGCTAACAAGCGCCTTCAGAATTTGTTGCAGCACGAGTTTCACTCCATCAGCTATTCATGTTGAATCATTTAGTAGTTGAGACAAACTATAACGTCATTAGAGCCACATCAAAACGGGCTCGTCTAGACGTAAACTTTGCCGGCGTTGTGAGACGTGGTGCCATTTGCATGTTAATGTCGCATCCGAGCATGGGGCGCTGGCACTGTCCTCCCAAGGCAGTGTCCTCCGTTTCCTTTCGTGCGATCTGAGCTTCGTCTCGAGTAATTTGATAGATGCTGTTGAGATAATAATTCAAGTCTTGATTTAAAAGTAGCGTCATTGAGTTGAGTTGTGGTTTTAATTTCGCATAGATACTATCAGATATATATATGATCCATTTACAAACACATCACATAATCTGACTCGTAGGTTTCTATTCTGTCCGTAAATTTAGGTTCGTTTAGGAGCATAATTTGAAAATGTGTATTACTTGCAGATGCGACCACCACCACTACCTCCAGACCGCGGCCACCGTGGTACCTGCTTACGAGAGCCCCGATCCGGACACCGCCAACTCTGTATGCTAACTACAGTACAACCACTACAACCACCCTCCCGCCATCTACCACTACATCTACCACAACAACCACAAGCACAACCACAACCACCACGAGCACCACAACCACCACCCAGGCTCCCGATGTGGAACCGCAAGGTCAGGAGGAGCCAGCGGAGAGCCCCGAGGCAGAGGCACCCGCTACAGCACCCATGGAAAATGCCACCTCTCCTGCTGCTCCGGTTATGCCATCGTCTTCTACACTATCTACCTCTACCTCTACCTCCACTGTTATCCCTAGTAGCTCCACGATCCCAGGTAGCAGCACGCACTCGCCGCCCGTGCCTCCCCCGCGTATGGATGGTGACTATGAAAATCTATACTGTCCTCCCTCATTTGCTCGCGGACTCTACTGGAACTGGACTCGCAGCGGAGAAATTGCAGTGCAGCCGTGTCCAGGGGGCGCCTCCGGATGGGCGAGGCGCTCGTGCAAGACGGTGGACTGGGCGGGTCCTGCCGACCTCAGCGAATGCCGCAGCGTTTGGTTGGCCACGCTCGAGACCCGAGCAAATTCTCACGACTCACTGATAGGCGTGGCGGCCGACTTAGCAAAAGTGACAGAAAATAAAGCTCTGTACGGCGGCGATTTGATTACCACAGCACGCCTCCTCTCCACGCTGGCCACCCGCATGGCAGAGCACTTGCATGCCTTCCCAGAGCCGCGGCAGCGCCAAGCCCTTGTGACGGAGATGCTGCAGTCGGCTCTCGCCACGGGGTCTGCCCTGCTGGCGGCAGGGATGGCAGGTCCCTGGGGTGACTTGGCGGTGAGGGAGAGACGCCACGCCGTGACGCAGCTGATGGTAGCCCTGGAAGAGGCGTCGTTCCTTCTGGCCGATGTCTTGCCCACAGGCACGGAAGCGGTGCACCATAAGTCTCACGTGTTGGCGTCTGCACGGGCCGTCACGGCCGATGGATCCTCAGTAGGATTTCCTTCTGCCCAAGATCAGACTGTAGACTGGGGCTTCACCGACTCGGTCGCCTTGCCCCCTGAGGCCGTCCTCGAAAACAGTGATGGCGGAACGACGAGAGTTGTGTTTCTCACGTACCAGCACTTGGAGGACCTGCTTGAGCCGGGTTCGGAACCACTTGGGCATCGGTCAGGAAACATCACACGTCTAGTGAACTCGCGAGTCGTTTCGGCGTCACTGGGTCGTGGTCGCCACATTCAGTTGCCTGAGCCCGTTACTCTCACTTTCTCGTTGTTGCGACAGGAGAATGTGACTCGCCCCGTGTGTGCCTTCTGGGACTACACCACGTCAGCGTGGAGCGACGAGGGTTGTCGCGTCGTCTACCACAATCAGAGTTATATTCGACTATTTCTCTACAGTGTTCACGTTTATATGAGTGTTGCTCGAGCAGTAGAATGCGATTCACTGCGACTGCGGTGGTGGCATTACACCCTGGCCTACGGCCTCCCACTCCTGGTGGTGGCCGCTGCTGCGGTTGTAGACCCCTTCAGCTATGGCACCGATCAGTATTGCTGGCTCAGGACTGACAACTACTTCGTCTTCTTCCTCGTTGGCCCGGCGCTGCTGCTGCTGGCGGCCCACGTGGCCCTCCTGGCGGCCGCCCTCGTCTACACCTGCAGGCTCTCCCCGGACGACGCCTTGAAGACCAAGGAGATGGCACGACTCGACTCGACCAGGTACGTCGGACGCAATTCCCTACCTGTGAACTGGAATAAAGACAGTTTCATCTCTTTACATTTATGTTCTTTGGTTAGAGCTCCTCAGTAATTGGACTTTTGTTCAGATGAATTAACACTCTCATTGCACAAAGCTCCGATGTCTCACTATATACTGATATCACTGACCCCTCTATGCCTCAGAACGTAGGCCTGTGCCTACCGTATGAACTAACAGAACTTCTATTCTGTAGATGTTAGACACCTGCCCCTCGACCCCCACCTTGTACCCATTACTTTAGCATCTCTCTAAATCCACCATATTTATCTCACTGGCAGCGGCGTCTATACCAACGCTCTCCAACACCGACTCTACTCCCGCCTGTAAGCCCCACCTCTCGTCTCCACCTTGCACGCTTTTGCACTGTTCTGCCATTTTTGTCTGAGTACCGAACCCGACCACCCCCGATCCCCGCCTGACTCTCACACGCCATGTCCTTCACCCGTTGCCCTGTAGTCTTAATCCAGCTCTTGCAAGCGCCTTGGGACGGCAGTCATTTCGGTCACGTCTTGATTGGACTCTTGCGTCTTCATGGCTGTGCTTGCTGTAGCGATGTCCCGTCTTGTTCCTTGCGCTTTTTATGTGCATGTACAGTGTGTCTTTTTTTTTCTTCTTTTTTTTTTTTTTTTTGTCGCAGGCAGTCATAAGGTTGGCCATTAAATATTTACATCATATGCATGCTGTGCCCTGCATAACTGTCTGTTGCATATTCAGAGGAGCTTTTCAAAACCCACCAGTCTCGAATTGTCGTTTTATTGCTTTTATTTTTAGTTTCATTATAGAGATTCGTCCGTTTCCGAATAGGTTTTTGGGTAAGTAAATTGATCTCGAACGTATCTGCAATGTTTCTTACTCTGTCTGCAATGACGAGAAGCCGGTCTTTTCTGATGCAAACTGAAACTCTTGGAAACTGTACCTGGCCGCTGGGTGTATGTAGACTGCCCGCGTTTCGAGAAGAAGAAAAACTCGGTAATTACTCAATGCATGTCCGTCGTTAGTTATTTTGTAAACATTAATCATCAAAAAAACACCATTACTTTAATATCCCATCATAAATCAGCTTGCAATAAAATTAAAAGGCCATAAGCTGGGTTGAATTGCCTGAACCTACAGCATCATCAAGACGAACACGTGAATCCGGGGTTCTTGCCGCCGGTGCCTTAGGCCGACGCCGAAGGGGCCGTGGCGCTTGGCCATTGCGGGAGGACTTCGTCATTCGAGACGCAGGCCGCGCGGATCCTGGCGGACGACGGTGTTCCGTTGTCGTGTTCTTTTTTTTATGGTGTGTGATAGTAGGTTCCGTGCACAAACGTGCATATACATACACACTCACATTCTGACTCTCTCTCTCTCTCTCTCTCTCTCTCTCTCTCTCTCTCTCTCTCTCTCTCTCTCTCTCTCTCTCTCTCTCTCTCTCTCTCTCTCGCTCTCTCTCTCGCTCTCTCTCTCTCTCTCTCTCTCTCTCTCTCTCTCTCTCTCTCTCTCTCTCTCTCTCTCTCTCTCTCCTCACACACACACACACACACACACACACACACACACACACACACACACACACACACACACACACACACACACACACACACACACACACACACACACGCACACACAAAGAGAAAGAGAAAACTTTGTCAGTCCGTGTGTATCAGGAACGAGCTTGCAATCTCTTTCATTACTTAATCGTGTCATTAATTTCGTGTCAGAATGTTATCCTCGCCGCAAATTATCCGTTGCAAATCACCACGTCTTCTCATTTTCGTGTTTTCGTATTCTTGAGTTGTTCCTTTTTCTTCGTTTCGTCTGTGTTTCTTCCTCGCCATCTTCTTCCTCCTCCTCATCCTTATTCTTCTTCCTCTCTTTTTTTCTTCTTCTTCTCCTCTTCCTCTTCCTCCTCCTCCTCCTCCTCCTCCTCCTCTCCTCCTCTCCCTCCTCTTCCTCCTCCTTCCTTCTTTCCTCTTCCTCCTCTCCTTCCTCTCCTCCTCCTCTCTCCTCCTTTCCCCCTCCTCTCCTCCTTCTCCTTCCTCCTCCATCGTTTCCTCATTCCATTATCTTGCTTCTATTATTATTCAGCTTTATCTGCTGTACGCCTTTTAATCGCATCCTGTTTTTTCTCCATC
>NC_051393.1:7839614-7844614 GCF_015228065.2 Penaeus monodon
TTCACTTGTGCTTTCCAGCTGGACTATTGGAACTCTATAGTCTAAATAGTTACCGACTATCTCAAATCCAGTTGGCATTATCCTTGATGGTGCAAGGCGTATTTCCATACAGTTTGGAGTTTTTGTTTTAAGTATTTGTAAACTTCAATTTCCATTTTTAGTGAACCTGAAAGAGTGCACGAGAAAACAAAGAGACTAAGTAGTGCACTCAGCTGCAAAGGGCATCATGGCGGAAACGGACACGATTTCCTGCAACTCTGATAACTAGTCGATGTACTTTCTAATTTATTGGTCTCATTTTATTTTACACACCGCGGAACTTTTGTAGCTCTATGAAAGTGGTGTCGAAGCCTTTGTGATTTTTATATGTAAGAAGTGTTATATTTCTGTTAAGTGTGCTACATTCCAGAGTTGAGTGTTTAGTTTCGTCTGACGTTGGGTTAAGCCTCAGTGCCACAGTGCTCTATACTTCGCTTCAGAATCACACCAGTAAACGTGAATGGCTATTAGAGGAAGTGCCTTTTTCGGTCCGAGGAGTGTGTACATGTATAAAGGAAATATTTGGATGTATATAATGATGTAAATAGGATATATTTATATGTACGTTTTCTTAATGAAAAGCCAAAGCTTCTAGAACGTAGAAGAGTCTTCGAGAGTCATTTCCAACGGGCCTTTCCTTTGCTTAGTGGAAGAGAAACACTGATACTTTTTATGTTATATACTTCACCGGCAGTGGTTCCAGGGAGTAACGAGCTGTGGTCCCAGGAGGTCACTAGCTGTGGTTCTTGGGAATGCCAGCTGTGATTCCAAGGGATCGCCAGCTACAGTTCCAAAGAGTCACCGGTTGTCAGCAGGTAACTTGTTGGCTGATGCCTCACTTATACTCACCTGTAGCGTCCCCGGGTTGTCATGAGTGACTTTCGGGTCACGGTCACCCGGCTTTTGCCTCACCTACATCACCCGCAGCAGGTCTTGGGCCACAGTAAGCCAGGGTCATGTGGTGGGCAGTTAACCTCATTGTGGCATCACTGCATTTCCGTTGCATCATCTCATCCTTATGGACAAACTTGTACCTTCAGGTCCGTTGTCTGCCCACGCACATCGCCTACAGTGTGGGAGTAAACACACTGTGCTTGTGGATCCATATTATAAATCCAGCTTAGACTCCTTCTATTCAGGTCAGTGTGAATCTAAGCTGGAAGAATGTGAAGTAGGTAGCTCCCACAAGCTTGGCCGGCCCCTGGGACCCGCTCCTGCCATCATCTCTTCTCCAACTTGTGAGCTGTGATACGTTGAATAGATAATCAGTGTAAAAATATGACAATAAAATGTTTAAATGGATTGTTGTTTGTTTTTATGCGCACATAATGGGATCCTTCCGGTATTGCGTACATATCCGCAATATCGTCTATCCATTTCGTAAGTCCTGAGTGCAATCTTCAGTCATAGAGAATCATGTGAAAAAAAAAGAAAAGAAAAATAGCCTTTGCATTATACGTAGAATTAGGCGCATATGGAAATAAAAAGAATTTTGCAACGTAGGTAAAGAAAATTTATTCTCTCCAGTAATGTTACATTTACAATATTGCTCTATATTAACTGTATTGGAGGATACCCAGGTGGTAAGCCTTTGTTTGCGGTAATTTTATGAAAATAACAGTGATGTGAACATTTTCATAATTACTATCGCACAAATTAACTTGATGCAAAGTGGAACTGAGAATGTTTTATGAAAATTAGATTGCTGAATATGAAATCCCTTGATGTTTATCATGACGCAAATTAAACAGACTTGGTAACAATTGCTAATATAACGAGAGACAACATTTATTTCATTGTTTGAAGACTAGCCATAGCCATACAGTAACAGTGAAATATTCAGTGAAAATAATACAAACGTTTCAGCCATATCAGCTTATAAATGTCCTTAATAAAACAACAATAAACAAGACGCCATGAATCTTGATCAAACCTCCGGCCTTAGAATCACCTCCAGGGATTGGAAGAAACGAATCAGCGATTCGTTCGATTAAAGAGATTTCGAAACCAAAGTAAGAAATAAGTGGGTTTTTTTTCCTATTCATTTAAATTGTGATAAAGAGGGAAAGTAGAGATGGTAATGATAAGAGCAGCCACGACGATATAAATAATAATGACGAAAATGGTAATAATCACAATGGCAATAATGATAATATTGATGGTAAGATTGCTATTAATTATAATGATAATAGCCACACAGATAATCAAGATGGTGATGATAATAGTAGAAATTTGAATTATAATGATAAAAGTATTCATGAAATATATTAACGATAACAGTACCAACAGCATCTGATAATAATACAGTGATAATAATAATGATAATGAAAGTAGTAGCAGTAGTAATGGTAGTGATGACAGTAATAGTGATAACAACTGCGCTGGTAGTGATGATGATCATGATAATGATAATAATAATAATAATAATAATGATGATGATGATGATGATGATGATGACAGTAATAATGACAATGTTGATAATAAATATTGATAATGATAATAATGATTTAACATATAACCAAAATTATAATAATAATGATATTGATAACAACAATAACAACAACAACAATAATAATAACCATAATAATAGCCATGATAATGGTTATAATATTGATAATAATAATGGCAATAATAGTAATAATAATGATAATGATAGTAATAATAATAATAATAATAATAATAATAATAATGATAATAATGATAATAATAATAATAACAATAATAATAATATTATTATTATTATTATTGTTATTATTATTATTATTATTATTATTATTATTATTATTATTATTATTATTATTATTATTATTATTATTATTATTATTATTTATTATTATTATTATTATTATTATTATTATTATTATTATTTATTATTATTATTATTATTATTATTATTATTAACGATATTCATAATGATAATGATTATGATGATGACGAAGATGATGGTGGTGTTGATAATAATTATAATAATAATAATGATAATAGTAATGATAACAACAATAATGTTAATGATATTGAAAATAGTAATTCGTATTAGTATTATCATGATCAATACTACAGCTGCTATTATTATCATTATCATAAACAAAGCTATTATTATTATATTATTATTATCATTATTATTGTTATTATCATTATTATTGTTATTATTATTATTATTATTATCATTATTATTATTATTATTATTATTATTATTATTATTATTATCATTATTATTATTATTATTATTATATTATTATCACTCTGGTAATAACAAGCACGAATAGGTTATATGCTCAGCATCTGCTAACACTTAAAAAACAAAATAAATAAGGATGATAACCGTAATTATAAGGAAATGCTACTGCCCGCAGAAATCAGCTGGTGATTTATTTACTCAGTAAGCTCTTGACAGGTTATTGACAGGTAATATATAAGATGTGGCAAGAAGGAGCAATGTATCCTGCAACGGAACAACAACGGCTTTGTGAGGCAGCAAGTGTCACAAGAAAGATATTAATGGTTAGTCAGTTTGAAGTTTGGATTAGGTGGAAAGGGAAATGAAGAGGGACCTAAGGGGCCGAAATGAATATCAGAAAATGGAAAATGATAAAGATTTGGAACAGAAAGACGGAAAAAAAAAGAGAGAAATTATGAGGAGAAAAAGCTTGAAGGCAAGGGAGAGATCAATTTTGGCTTTTCATATAGATGGAATGAAAGAAAGGGAAGAATGATACGCTGACTAACAATAAAGTTCAAAATAACATATTTTTACGGAGACATAAAAGTAATAAACAATATAGGGACGCGTTTCACCTGGACTCACCTGCACCAGGCACGGCGCTCGCGAACGTTCAAAACACATGAACGTTCAAAACACGAGTCACTGGAAGACAGAATTGATATCAACGTGGAGCTGTTTGTGAAGAAAGAAATTGATTCTCTTGAGAAAATCAAATAATCTTATTTACAGCTTCGATCTAGGAATGTAATTTGGCGCCAGGAAAAGTTGTGCCCTCGCAATATAGAGACGAGATGTTGAATATGATGGAGTAGAATTTTCAGCTGGAAAGGTCTTTAAATAGTAAACGAAGTGCGGAAAAAGTATTCGAGAATGTTAGGCGTAGATACCATTATGGAAACAGTGTGCGTAGACGTCGCCATGGGAAAATAGTAGACGTTTATCAAAATAGAAATAGCATGCGTAAACGGAAAATGGTAGACGAAGTCAAAAAGGAAACAGTGGGTTTAGATGTCGCCTTGGAAATCGGAAACGCAGATGGAGATATCATCATTAGAAAGAAAAAATAATATGCCAAAGAAAAAAAAAAAAAGAGTTCAACACCAACTCCGAGACTCGACAGCCGAAATAATATCCCTGCAATAACCCTAATAAGGAACATACCCAGCACAGGAGAAAATGGAGATGCTTCATAAACTGCAGATAACGCATGACGCCCTCCACCCGAGAAGTTATGTTTGTCGACTGCGTGAGAAAATGAGAAAAGCAAGAAGAGGATGTGTTGTGAAGGGCAGAGAGAGTCGTGGAAAACCATTTAGTGAGAAGTTTCAGGCAAAGAAAAGGGAAGAAATACGTAATGTTTGGTTTGCGCGAGGTGAAGATTATTTGAGTACATAATAATACAGTGAAAATCTTCATAGTGAATTATTATGAACATCGGATATCCATATAAATACATATATAGATATGTAGATAGATAGATAGATAGATATTTAGATAGATGAATAGATAGATGTGTGTGTGTGTGTCTCTCTCTCTCTCTCTCTCTCTCTCTCTCTCTCTCTCTCTCTCTCTCTATATATATATATATATATATATATATATATATATATATATATATATATATATATATATATATATATATAATACATATATATATATATATATATATATATATATATATATATATACACACACACACACACACACATACACACACACACACACACACACACACCAC
>NC_051393.1:7864614-7872114 GCF_015228065.2 Penaeus monodon
TATATATATTATATATATATGTATATTATAAATTACATATAGAAAATATATATATATATAATGAATATTATAATTTATAAAAATATTTATATATTATATATATATATATATATATTAATATATATTATATATATATATAAAATTAAATATTTTTATATAATTTTTATATATATATATAAAATATATAAAATAATATAAAATATATATATAATATATATATATAATATATAAATTATTTTATATTAAAATTATATAATATATAATTATATATATATATATGAATATTATATATATGAATATATATATTATGAATAATTAAAATATATATATTATGAATATAATATATATATATATATATATATATATATATATATATATATATATATATATGTTTATCTATGAGGGCTTTTTTATATTCACTTTCAGCAGTCTCCTTTTAGTGCTCTTACTAGTCTATCCACGCATTTCTCTTGCTCTTTTCATTTAGCTTTCCTGCGACTGATTTCATCTATTATGTCAACTCCTGTTGTTTTCATCTCATAAATTCTTTATTTTCCTTCTCATTCCACTTTTTTATAACACTTGCCTTTTTTCAAAATGTGTAAATTTGAAAAAAAGCAGATCTTGGCAAAAGAATTCTTCACCACTGCAATTTTTGTCTTAAACCATAATTAGTCTAATTAGAGTAAAAGACTTCCCTTGTTTAGCTGAAGGTTATTTACCTATATCTTATCTTTTGGTACTAACATTTTCATTGTTATTACTAATATCATAAATTTAAGTTCTTGATCCTTGCTTTTTCTGTTTCCTAAATCTAGTTTTTGTAGTTTATCTTCTGTGTTTGTTATAATGTTGATGTTTCTGACACCTATCCTAAAGCATTGTGCATCCTGCAACTGTTTTAGAATCATGTCTCCATACAGGAGAGGGGATCATGTAACAGGGCATTGCCAAGCTTCTTTCTATAAATCAGCTGAATTCCCGTCATTGTATTTCCAATAAAATTTTCAAGTATACCCAACCATCTGAGATCTAAATAGATGCAAGAGACATCCATCTACATAGCACAACCTGTTATATGCATCAGCATTGGATTTTCTTTTTGATCCTCCTGTGATACTGCCTTTCACCACAATGGCTTGTAATTTATTTGGTTCTGAAACCGAAGAATGGGTTCCAATCAATTTTTCATGATTTGGCTTTGGCAACAGGAATGGGATCTGCATCATTTGGACACTAAAATTTATTAGTTAGAAGAAAGGGTATATATCCATCTTTTAAATTCAACTAAAACTCTAGAATTCAAAATTTGTAAGTCAGCACCATGCATCAAAGGGAGAGCCAATCACTTGGAAGAGGCAAGTAATCAAGAGTATATTTCGGAAAAAAAAAACTGCTAACAAAGATAGCTTTTTCATTTTACAAGAAACCTGACCATACTTCTTGTAATACAGGGTCATGAAAGGCAACCTCCTGAGAGCATGTCTCTAATTGTAAGTGTAAATTGCTTCAGATATATTACTAAAATGACATGCATGCAACCACACATAAATGACACACTTCATCTATGCTTTCCAGTGTGTTTATTTCAAATTATTTAATCAACTGTACTACTGAGATAATCTTGAATTTCATCAATATACAGGGATTCAGATATCATGTAACATTTTAACTGTGTAAATAAAACCAGTGTATCTTGTAAAGAAGTCAAAATTTATTCCCCCATAAATATTCCAAGAACTTTCAATAAAATCAAAACAAATACAAATAAATTAATCTATGCAAGGTACATAAAATTTGTTCAAAAAGCCTAATATCTGGTATCTAAACACTCAGTTCTGTCTGAAAATACTGCATACGATTATAAATTAAAGAAAATACATACAATATTTACAGTTATAAAAATTACTGAGAAAGAAAATTAAGAATGATGAAAAAAAATAAATTATCTATTATCACAGTACTGTATAACAATCCTTGTCAAATGAGACACACCATTAATATAAATACTATTTCATTCAGCTGTGATGAGCAAATCCTTTTGATACTAACATGAAACAAGAAGTTTAACACTTTCACCCATCACTTTCTCAGTCACAAATGGATTTAGTATATGAAAATAACACATCTTTAAAATCTTGAACACAGTAGTTATGTCTGCCATGTGTTATTATTCAAACTGATTATGTACTTGTTGCCTCCTGCCAACCCACATACATACTGGCTGTAATAAAAATTATCTGAATACTATAGTTATGTCATTCACTAAATGTTCATCATTGTTTTGTTTTTTAACTCTAATATATATTAAAGCCATCTGGAATACTGATCATGTATCAAAATGTTTCCAAATGATATTTAAAATGATCAATCAAGTAAGCATTTACTCCATGAAATTGACTTAATTTGATATCACTGTCTATCCTTTTAATTAGGCCTACATTCATAGGGCACATCAGTTGTAAAAACATGCCCCACATAAATTGCATGCCAACTAACCTCTCAATTATATCTGCGAGTAAACTCACAAGTATTTCCTCAAAATGTAGTTCTTTTTTTAGTTTATAATTAAGTCACTGTATCAAAATTGTAACACCAATTTACACAAATCCATTCCTCTTATTTGAAAGGAAAACAATCAACAATATGAATTTCAGCTCTACTTGATCTGCTCAAAAGAGAAATAACTTTAATCAGTGGTAAAAAAATCCTCAAAATTTGGTGATAAAATTTCTTACTCTGAGGGTTCATCTTTACCAATGTCATATACCTTTCACCGTCTTTACCAATGTCATATACCTTTCACCGTCTTTACCAATGTCATATACCTTTCATATAGTTCCTCCAGTATAACAGATTTTAAAATTCTCCTGGCAAACTACCATTTACAGGTATTTCTTCAAACATCAGTTTCTCTTGAAAAAGTAAATAAATAAAGACAAAATAAATTCTTGAAATGAAGCAGCTAATTCACTTAACCCTTTGCCACAGCATGGCATGTACATACATGCCATGGCATGCCTGGACTATATTCTGGGTGGCATGTGTATACATGCCATGGTGAGCCAGTCCTGTTTTCCAGGGGCATGTACGATCATGTCATGCATGCTATGGTTCCAACACAATCCCCCCGCAGTGTGGCCCTGGCCACTATGAATACTGCCCGGGAGAGAGGGCTTTAGCATCAGGAAACCACTCAGTGGCGTTGGATTAAATGTTAAGCCTCAAATGTACAAACGGCACATGTAAACCAAGTATAGTTTGTACTTACTGGACAAGTTTCATTCATTACATACTTTAATACTATGCCTGAGAAATCAGACAAAAGGAAGACAAAATGAATACATTCCATTGCTAATAAAAACTGGGAAATAAAGGAACTTTTTTGAAGATATTTCCTTTCTGATGAACTCTAATGTGAGATTCAAATGTTGTATACTTTCTTCCATCATATTCTTGTCTTGAACGGCAAACACACAAATGTATGTTCTTGACTCTTTTCAAAACACTGTTCATTCCTGAAACACCACCTAAAAAAAGGTTAATGCATAGTTGAAGATTTCCCATTTTATACTACATGCAAACACCTGATGATGATGACAGCAAATACAAACAATAGCAGATGAATGATTTGATGGTAACTTTCCCCTGATTAATTTCATGTTTTCCTGAAAAATTTACATGATAAATCTAAGGTCAATAAGAATGAATAAAACTGGTCACAATCCATTCTATCAAAGAAGAAAATGGACAAAATACGGTGGATAAGAGATCAATATTTTCAAATGATAAATCATTTGTAATTATGGTAATTCATAGTTTCAAATTTTTCTTCATGTCATTCAAAGAATATTTTGTATTTCTTCTGTTTACAAATCTCCTACTTATGAAATGATATGAAATATGAAACAGACAATGAGCAGCAAGAAGTATTTTGAATACCTTAACATATTACACAAGTGTTTATGAAAATCAGTCACAAGGAAACAGAACAATAATCATATAAGGAATTCTTGTCATAAAATTTGTAATATCTTGTGTGTCAAAGTGTCATGATCAATGAAAAAGGAAGAAATGGAGAGTGTGATTCAGTAAAAAAGAAAATGACAAAGAATAAGACAAAAAAAAAAATAATAATAATAAATACAAATTATAAAAAGAGATGAAATTCAACTCATCTCATTATCATTAAACAAGTCTAGTTTAAAATTAGTTTAAAGACAAATATTGCATAGATCAAGCATCACTAATCCTGCACTATCGGGACTTCAATGACCTATATTTGGGAACATTGTCATAAACACAAAGATGTCATCTAAACAATGACTAACCTTTTCGTACCTTTAAATTATCAGTACATTTTGGATGATAAACAGAAATATCAAATGAATCAAGTGAAATTTTAATGAAGCAATGTACTCTGTGACTTGTACAGCTTTAGTCTGTTCACACAATACATCACACGATCTAGTACACTCACTGTAACACTTACTCATTTTCTGAGAAGAAAGTACCCTAATCTTGAATTGGGGTCATAAACTTTTTTTTCACTTTATCATTAGAGATACAAACTTGGTTTCTGGTAAGTGTACAGGAATGAACTCCCATAAGAAAGTCTGAATGTTTAAGATTCATTCAGGTAAAGTTACAGGTCTGTGAAGTCTAGGAAAAATAGACAGATACCTCTGACTGGATTACAGCTAGGCAGATTAGTGAAGGTCAACCTATACAATCACAAATACTAAAATTTCGTTAAAAAAATAGACATTGCAAGAAACTCAAATGTACACAAAATCACATAGGATTCCAGGACAAAAAAAAACAAAAAACAAAAACAAAAAAAAAATTATCACACAGTTGTAAGTACAACACAAAACCTAACTTAATAAACAACTCACCCTGAAAAATTGTGACAACCAAACTTATAAACCTTCATCAAAAATTCAAACTCAAAAACTGTGGAAGGTCACATTCCTTCTGAGGTGGTTATTATCATTTTTCTAGATTTCTGCTCTTATCATATTCATTTATCTAAAATCAGACATCTTAAATCCTTAAAAATCAAACTAATTAAAACATCCAAGGTATAATTACACCAAACAATTATCGTGTGCTCTTACAGCATTGCTCTTAATTTTACTCTTTGTAATGCCCTTGAATTCTAGGCAGCGTAAAACGTGTAAATGTTCAATGAAAAGTAATTACTAAATGTTATTTTCATATTTCTTTTGATAGAGATAATCAAACTTTCAACCTACAAAAAGTTTTGTATAAAGCCTGTTAAGAAACACAAAAATTATACAATTCTTTTCTAACCTTGTGATAATATTCATTATGCTTTTACAAATCAAACCATAAATAGGAAAATACCCCCCCCCCCCCATAAAAAAATCCTCTCTTGCACAGGCTGTCTAATCAAATTATGCTAACAACAAACACAATGTTTTAAAAGGATAATATAATTCTAATACAGCGGGCCTATGTTGAATGACGCATAGCCTCGACCAACAGATTCTATAGGTCGCTATCTCCCTGTGTGCTCGGAACAGTTGGGGTTCCAAATACTCACGGCAGCAGGAAGCCTCGAACTCCTGAACACTAGATCAGCACCTTAACCCATTGAGTTGCTGTGCATACAGTAATTTCACTTAATCCCAACAAATAAAAATAAAATATGCATAACTAAATAATCAAATAATAAAATTAATAATGCCAATATGTTTCCTCTTCCATGGATGCTATAAAAAATAAAATGAAACACTAAGGGTGCATGCTTAAACTAGTAATATATGCATATAAATATCCTGTTCATTTGAACTTAACATTCATATCCATTATATCACAATACTCAATAAAGACTTAAAATGAGAACTTTCATTTAAAGAACTTGGCAATACTGTCTGCGGAGATTTACACAAAACAATTTAATTCTTCAATAAACGTAATGATAAGTAATAATAAGTAATCATATATAATACAGAAGATACAAATGTTAATGATGATATCAATCATCATCATCATCACAATAATAACAATAATAAAAACATCAGCAATAATAAAAACAATAATCATTATCATAATAAAAAAATATTAATCATAATAATATCAATACTACCAACAATAATTATAATGACAATAATACGATAATAATAAATAAATAATAATAATAACAATAATAATAAATTTAATGGTAATAACAATAATAATAAATAATGATAATAATAATAATAATAATAATATAATAATAATAATAATAATAACATTAATAATAATAATAATAATAATAACATTAAATAATAATAATAATAATAACATTAATAATAATAATAATAATAACATTAATAATAATAATAATAATAATAATAATGATAATAATAATAATAATAATCTACAATGATAATGATGATGATGATAAAACAAAAATAACAATAATAAAGACATTTTGGAAAATTATAAAAGAATAGTGGTCTAATAATACCACGCTGACATGAAACCAAGTACTGTAGACCAGTACATAAATAATGGACAACAGTGGTGCAATTATTAATATGAAATAAGTAAGAGATAAGTAGCATTTTCAATAGATTCCATGGCAAATGGAATAAACAATGCTAATAGAGGGGACAATATCAAATACAGTATGCAAGTATCCTTTTTCACTCAAGTTCTCATTTTATATACTAATAGCATTAATGCATCTGGGATGAAACTGATGTGAGAAATAATTTGCTAATAAACAGTTCTAATCATGATTGGAAAAAAAAAATAATGTTTCATCTAAATATATAACAGATTCAACTGTAACTGTGTTGCACTTACTCAAAATTATAAACTTACTTTTTCAGAAATATATGATAAATAATTGGGCACATATGATTATTAAGTATATCTAGTGAAATTGCCATTGTGGAGACAGAACTGAATAAGTAACAAGAAAACTAATTGTTTAGAGTATTGTCAGCTCCACAGAATAAATGCTTCTTCTTTATAAGCACTGGAGTTATAATATTCTGCTTTAAATCAATTAAAACTATTTAAAAATGCTTTCATCAAAAAACCTTCACCTTTATCTAAAATTCTTTGTCACATTTCATATACATATTTCAATATGATTAAATAAATAATTTTGCTATTTAATAACTACTAGCAATGTATAAAAATATACAATATCTACAGTATACAACCTCAAACAGAATCTATTCTTCCATAAGATCTTGTGGTATGCCCTGCATGACCATTAGAAATAAAACTATTTGTGCCATTGTGGATATACCCATTTTCTGAGCTATTGCTGATGCCACTATTTTGAGAGATCCTTGTATTTCCATCTTGAACTCTAGGATAGGGCCCTAGTCTAGCGGAGTTTGCGTGATTAAAGACGTATGCTGGATGGAAGGGAGGCAGCTGGAGTGGGTCTCCATCTGCTTGATAAACTGCAGGACCACTATCTGTAGGATAACCTTGGAGCAACTTACTGGTCGTCACTTGACTTAAAGGTAT
>NC_051393.1:7877114-7884614 GCF_015228065.2 Penaeus monodon
GCAACAGATCATTCCTCACACCAGCCTAACAAATCATGCACATCAAGCCTGCTTTCACCTGTGTGCACTACATACATATTTGCCATGGCTGTAGTCCTTGTGGAGAAACAGCCCCTCAGAAGTACACTTAGAGCCTCGTTTTAGCTTTATTAATTATGCCACAGCCAAGAGTGCACAGAACTGGGTAAATCTGTTTCCCAAGTTTCTAATTTCTTCCACAAGCAAGAGAGACTGCACACACTTTGGCATATTTTTTGGTAATGCACTGCAAGCTCATGTGTGAGTAGTTTAAAGCTTCAATAAACTGAACCTGTGTCTGAATTCAAACAAGATGACACTTCACTGGCAACCAGATATAAATGGAGAATATGAACTGGAATGAGGGGTGGAAAACAAGTTTCATATTTTAACATATCATTTCGATAATATTGCCCTACTGTACACATCCCATTTCAGGCCAGAACAGGAAATACTATTATGAAACTGTCACTATGAAAAATAATTTAAATTTTATTATAACAATTTAAAGTGATGTACATGTAACTGAACTAAACATAATAATCTTTTTAAAAATCTAGAGAAAAAATAAAGATGGTAACAAAGCTGGTGTAATAATAAGAAAACCTAGATATAAAACCCCAATGGGATCCTAAAGCAATAAAGAACTTCTGCCATATCTGTACATTCCAAGAAAACAAGATACAATGCCAATAATTTCTTTGTTTCAAGTGAAGCATTTATCCTGAAGTACTTTTGATTACCTAAAAAAAGTTATCTTGCAAAATATTAAGCTAGATATTAAAACTCTGAAAGTTCTACTTCAGATCCTAAGAACAATCCAGTACAAGTAAATCTAAATAATCTTATCTAAGTCAATAAAATCAAATCAAGTATTTTAGACACTGAAACTGTTACAAAATTACAGAAAAGAAGAGCACCCAAAGATTCTTAAAATCAAAATCTATATATTAGCCTTTTGGTACTCTGAGGACCTCAGCAAGAGACGGGTAAGAGAGGCAACTGCCCTAGGGTCTGGACTACAGAACAGGCCCATTGATGTGACACTTTATGTTGCTACTGTTTATCATGAGGTTTCTTGCACTTGCAACATTTTATGAGAATGTTCTTAACAAGTAACTTATTAGGAATTTATTGCACCTGCAGGGTTGACCAGAGGGACCAAATTTGCCCCAGGTCACTCTCAACAAGGCTGAGTACAGTTCTTAAACTTGATACTCTTTTAGGGATTCCAGGTCTCACGATACAGCATTTGCATAATGCACAATTTTTTTATCACAAAGACTGGCAACTATTCCCAGATTTTATTAAGATAACAAAAGGTATTACCAATCCTTTTCTGTCTCTCCTACTTAGGCAGGAACACATCTAATCAATTTCTTGGTCTACCTGTTCACAAGAAAATTCTTGGCCACAGACGTAAACTGCAATTATCTATTCAAATAACAGGTCTCCAAAAGCAGGTTATAACAAAGCTCGTTACAGACATAGCACTGGCTGATCACAAATAACCAGCAAAATGTAGATAATACTTCTGAAACTCTTTACAGACAAAATTAATATAAAAATACTCAAGGTACATGCTTCTTGGAGCCTAGCCCAAAGCATTTTTATGTGCTGCCAATTATTATAGAATCTTGTAAAAATGCTAGCATTTACTAGGAATCTTCTAGTAAGAACCAACCATTTTTTTCAAAGTTCATCTTGTTCTCTCAGACTGCCATTCATGAAGGAGAATGTGATGTTTGAGCCATGTTACCTCACTGGTACAGAATTCAGAGGTCTGCATATAGTAAAAGGATCTTTATCACCTCTGAATACTTCCTCATATTCCACAACTTTAAGGGGAATCTCCTACATTGTCACATTTCTCTGCTTCACCTGCAATGAGTTTCTTAAAAACTGGATTCAAGTGTGTGATTCATTTTTCTCTGGCTACCACACTGCTATCCTTCTTTACTTATGCACTATGGACTGATTATTATTTAACCCAGAGTCCCTCACAAAATGTAGTATTCACTGTACTATTTTTTGGAAATGTCTCTACACACAGACAGTTCCCCAAGTGCTTAACCACCAAGAGGCAATTAGCAGATCTTGTGACCTCACCTGGTTTCACCTTTCCTTGAGTTTTCAGGAAATAAACATCATTTTACTAATACTCTCAATATTATTACTGTTATTATAATCGTTAATGTAATAATTATTATAATGTTACTGGTATTATCAATAGCAGTATAAGATAAAAGAAAATACTTCTGAGATAGATAGTACTAGTAACTGGCTCACTGGTGATTAATTACTCATATAGCCATATATATGTAAAAAAATCAAAGTGGCCATGGCATGTACTTACATGCCATCTCCAGCGGCAAAGGATTAAACAAGATGGTTATCATTTATACAAAAACAGTTTGTACTGATCAGTGATACTTTTTATATAATTACATAATTTCTGTTCTAATGCATTCACACCAACTCGTTGAAGTTGCCATAGTTATGTGAATCAAACCATAATGACTCATTTTTATTAATTTTGAATGTGAAGTAGCTGCATCTTGTCAGGGACTACAGCCACAATTTTCTGCCTAACATAATTTATGAAGATTTGTATGCATATATGCATACTGGTTTCCCTCAGTGATAACATAAATTTCATTTGACAGGCACTTCATGTAAAACCATAGTTCCAAAATTATAAATTAAATAAACTTGATCAATATGTACTGAGCTTTGGGAAAAAAAAGTTAATATCCATCATTAAAATTATCATCATATATTACAAATTCATATAACCAAACTTGTGGAAGTGCCTCCCGGGCCAAGAAGATGAACATTTTTAGTATCTCCAGATGCCTTTTAACAATCTACAGATACCACACAGCCTGTTTATCATGTCATTGCCTGCCTTTAATCCTGGATCTCTCTTAGCATCTGCCATACATAAGTAGGACTATTAACTTTCTCAATATTCCTTGCCACAAGATAACTATCCCACTAATTGCAGAATAATCCTATCAGAGTATAAGTAACCCTGTCACTAATGCCTTGGGTGAACTTCCAATGCATACTGTTCTCACATTCCAGTGGGAATCTTTAGCAGCTAAAACTTAGTACCAACTTGTTTAATCTACCACGAGTCTCACATCCTACTCTTTCTATATGCTATAAAGGTCAGGTCCCCTAAATATTGAGACTATGATTAGCAGGCCTAACTGGAACAAATATTACTGCCCTTTACTTCCTTCTCTGAGGGTAGATGTAGCTGGTCTTTCCCTCTCCCTGAACATGTATACATATGATGTGTTCTTTTTTTAATAAGGTATGCTACACACCATTTCTATATGAAACAGCAGATGATTCATGCAGCAGTAGTGATGAATAAGGGGTGAAAAATATAAAAAAGTGGTAATGGGGGGAGAGTTACTGCCCCACACAAATGGGCTAACAGTTCCCCTGCCAGACCCCATTGCACTTCACATGGCAAGGCACCTCAATCAAGCAGGTACAGCCATTTTTGTCTATATTTGGTTGCTTGACTCTTATTAAGTACAGCCTGCATTTATTTTAATTTGCCGATACATCTATTTTCTAAACACAGCTTGTTCTAGTTACTTTGGATTCTGATTCGTATACAGCACTGCACTCTCTTGGCCAGTCCACCAAAGCAATTTATGCACTCAAAGCCTCTGTTATTAGACGTTATATTCCTTCTCTCCTCTCCTAATATTAAAACAAATAAATAAATCAATATACAAAAATAATAAAAATAAAAATAAAAATGAAAATACACACACACGCACGCACTCACGCACACACACACACACACACACACACACACACACACACACACACACACACATACGCACATACACATATACATACACATATACATACACATACACACACATATACACACATACACATACACACACATATACACACATACACATACACACACATACACATACACACACACACACACAACCACACACACACACAATCACACACACACACAATCACACACACACACATTCACACACAAACACAATCACACACACACACACACATATATATAAATATATATGTGTATATATAAAAACATATAATAAACATATAGTACATATACAGAAAGATACATACATATGTATATGTATATGTATATAAGTATATATGTATGTATATGTGTATATATGTATGTATATGTGTATGTGTATATATATATATATATGTGTTTGTGTGTGTGTGTGTGTGTGTGTGTGTGTGCGCGTGTGTGCGCGTGTGCGTGTGCGTGTGCGTGTGCGTGTGGGTGTGCGTGCGTGTGCACGTGTGTGTGGGTGTGCCTGTGGGTGTGCCTGTGGGTGTGCCTGTGGGTGTGCCTGTGCCTGTGCCTGTGTGTGTGTGCATGTGAATGTAAGTTTATTTCTAAAATCATACACATAACATGCAACTCTGTGTATAAAGTGTTAGTCTTGTGAAATGGATAATTGTCCAAGTTTGCAACATAAGCATTTGGTTATATTTTTCACAGTGCTGCTTTGCATATTAGAGTGTATGCCATCCTTCCCTTCTTATACAGGCAACACTTGGATTAAGTTCTGCAAGTGCTATAATTTCCAAGCCTCTCATTCTTTTCACTATCTCCTGACCAAATAACTCCCTAAATGATCACAATTTTTTTTTTCAAGTATTTTTCAAAATTCCGAACTTTTCTCATACTTTTTCATTCGAGGTCATTCCGTTGTCCTCAAGTTGTATGAAGCACTCAAGAGCTGCATCAATTTGCCTTGAGCCAAGCAGGTGAAGTGCAATGCAGTTTTCCACATAACTTCTTCCTGCAACAGTGAGACTGTGGAATACCTTGAACTAATTAGCAGCTAGTGATAAGTGCAAACCCACTTACAGCTACTGAACTGCCTTTAATTTGTAGTAATAAAAAAATAAATAAATAAAGATCAAAATAAAAGAATAACAATCCATAGTGCTCAAACATCATTATTCTACATGGAGTATGGCTAGTGTTATCCCTTCAACATTTCCTCATCATCTGGAATATCCATCTTGGCATTTTTACATCATGGATTATGGAAGAAAAACCCACAATACAAAACTAGATTTATTGAAAATGAGACTACAGTTTCGAAATCCACCTGGATTCCATCCTCAGACCTGAGGATGGAATCCAGGTGGATTTCAAAACTGTAGTCTCATTTTCAATAAATCTAGTTTTGTATTGTGGGTTTTTCTTCCATTGTATCAACACGGAAGAGTGTTTTTGTATACATCATGGATTATCTAAATGTCTACCTAAAATCACATCACTCTTTTGTACCAGTTATATAAAAAAAAGGGCAAATGGAGTCTCAAACCACTATGATAAATTCATCTCTTAGGTAAAACAGAACACTTCGTAGAATAGAAAACAGCAGTATATAAACACACGTTTATATACGGAACAGGCATAAAAACACTGGAAAGGTTTGTTTACATCACTGACTTACATAAAATATATACTGCACATATCTGATATAGCACCCCAAAACTGTAAGAACTACAGAAAGTAAGAAATTAGAAAGTTTATGAGTCATAAAAGTAAGTCATTCTTAATTCCTAAATAAGAAATAAGACCTATACATTGCAAGTGCATTTACGAAACAAAAATATAGACCACGAAGGGAAATCAAAATAACTGACAAAGAAAAATAAGCATGCAGAATTCTGAGAAAATAGTTTTGCTTTTCAAAAACTTACATCAAAACATTATTTCCATACATTAAGGAAACTTTAAAAGTATGAAAGAAAAAAAAATCACTTTGCTACTTACTACTACAAATCATCACTGATAAATCTAAGCTTTAACCATATACACATTATCCTTTCTCCACATGTTAGATAAAATGAGACAGTAATGATTGTATACCATACCTTTGTGGTCTGCTTTTCATGAAAGAGGATTCTACCAAGAACAACTGTAAAAAGTGGCATGGTCGCCTTCACTGAAAAGAAAGACAGAATTATTTAGTTTACTGCTCAGGGAACTTCTAAAATAAAATACAATAGTATTTTTACAGACATACTCAGTAATGATCTCCAAAACAGCTGGACATTAAATGTTAATTTTTTTCATCTGAGAGAAAATAAAGGTTAAAATGTCACACCTCAGGAATAACCGAAAATATGGATAATTATAACAATTAAGATCTATAGCATCTGTAAATAGAACAATTAACATAATAGTTCACAATCACCTATCAGATAATTCCATCTCATACTAATTCAGTTACACTACTGAGATTGTAGTGCATCTAAACTCGGATACCTAGTGTGTTTGACCATATATATAAATTCATCAATGTCATATACTGACCTGGGATATATAATTTATTGCTCTAATAAATCCTCTAAAGTAATCCCTTGTTCATTGCCAACTTTGTATTGCTGGGTCTTCCTGTAACATTCTGAATTAAGGTTAATTATGTGCCTTCTTGTGAGTTGTACATGCATAGAAAACCCAAAGTGAGGGGTAACTTAAATATATTTTTACTAATACCCTAGAAAGTATAAAACTAAATAAGAACTTTATAAAAGATTCATATACATAACACCTGGGTGCATGTATATACCCACTCTAAAATGATGCATGTATACCAGTACTCTGGGCCCAGACACCAGCAGAATATATATATATATGCACTTTCCATTATGAGCCCACATTTATACATTAACCATCAAGTGAGTCAGTAAATATTCCTCCCAGCTTCTATTGTTACTTACTATCATTAGCAAAGTAAATTTTGGTTTATAGTCTTAATAATAATATTTGAAATTACCCTAATCAGTTTAAAAAAATAAATATATTTCCAAATAAATAGATCATTCAAAGTAGTGAAACCTCACTTGCGGTTTATGTCACTATATTAAGCCACTCTTCCTTAATCCTTCCCTGAAATGGCCTAGAAAAAAATGAATATAAGGATATAAACAGCATCTCTGAAGCACTTCTGCCCATCCCCTTACCCTGATTATGGCTCCCGAGTTCTTTTCCGGCCTTCCCCCCATTTGCATTGCTGCCCTCATCAAAGTAAATGTGGCAACCCTAACTCATCACACTTGACTGCAAATGATCTGCTACCCACCACCTGTGGTGCTTTCACAGTCTCTATTTCCACAGTGCCATTGTTTCTTCAAAGTGTTCTCTTCAACAGAAGAAAGCAAGAATAACAATGAAGAGTTTCACTTCACCACAGCTGCTCCACTAGAAAATGTTTGGTGTGGAGTTCATGTGCATGTGGGTGTTCAAGCATACTTATGAACAGACACACATTCCAATTTTGTGAACCTCCAAATGCTACTAAAATTAGTCAATCATTAACCTCAGTCTGTGTTTTTGTGATCCTTAAAAGTTTGTTTGTTTTTTTACTTATATGTGTACACTATATATACATGATCATTTTACTGTTCATAACAAAGTTCTGAAAGAAA
>NC_051393.1:7889614-7893656 GCF_015228065.2 Penaeus monodon
GTACATGCATAGAAAAACCCAAAGTGAGGGGTAACTTAAATATATTTTTACTAATACCCTAGAAAGTATAAAACTAAATAAGAACTTTATAAAAGATTCATATACATAACACCGGGGGTGCATGTATATACCCACTCTAAAATGATGCATGTATCCCAAAGTACTCTGGGCCCAGACCCCAGAAAATTTATATATATATATGCACTTTCCATTATGAGCCACACTTTTAACATTAACCATCAAGTGAGTCAGTAAATATTCCTCCCGCTTCTATTTTTACTTACTATCATAGCAAAGTAAATTTTGGTTTATAGTCTTAATAATAATATTTGAAATTACCCTAATCAGTTTAAAAAAATAAATATATTTCCAAAAAATAGATCATTCAAAGTAGTGAAACCTCACTTGCGGTTTATGTCACTATATTTAGCCACTCTTCCTTAATCCTTCCCTGAAAGGCCAAAGAAAAAAATGAAAAATAAGGATATAAACAGCATCTCTGAAAACAACTTCTGCCCATCCCCTTACCCTGATTATGGCTCCCGAGTTCTTTTCCGGCCTTCCCCCCATTTGCATTGCTGCCCCATCAAAGTAAATGTGGCAACCCCAACTCATCACACTGACGCAAATGATTGCTACCCACCCCTGTGGTTTCTTTCACAGTCTCTATTTTCCACAGTTTCCATTGTTTCTTCAAAGTGTTCTCTCAACAGAAAAAAAGCAAGAATAACAAATGAAGAGTTTCATTCACCACAGCGCTCCACTAGAAAATGTTTGGTGGGAGTTCATGTGCATGTGGGGTTCAAGCATACTTATGAAAAAGACACACATTCCAATTTTGTGAACCCCCAAATGCTACTAAAATTTGTCAATCATTAAAATCAGTCTGTGTTTTTGTGATCCTTAAAAGTTTGTTTGTTTTTTTACTTATATGTGTACACTATATATACATGATCATTTTACTGTTCATAACAAAGTTCTGAAAGAAATGATCAAAACATAATTTTCTCTTTACATAAATCTACAATAATGTGTTAAACACATAAATCAAAGATCAAATTCATTTTTTTTAAACCTTGACTATAAAATGTGTAGAATAGAATGAGATAGTTACTAAAAAACGCCAATATATAGAGCTCTACATGAATACAGAGGTTAGTATAATTGCAGTTGCCTCTATCTTCCTAATTTCCAAACCAAATTTAGACTTTTGTCTGATTTCTTAGTGTCAACTACAATAACATTTTAATAATGAATTTTGTTGAAGATACATACTTTTTTTGCGAACTTAAAACCCTATTCTACCATTAATCAAAGAGGAGCAAGAGACAAGGTTTTCCTGAAAAAAGGTTCATGGATAAATAACTTCAAACCAATTTCCTATGCCTTCTGTGAGCTGTAATTCAAAGTTCCCTAGGGGAACTCCTTAACCTAAAGCACCCCAGGAACCTAAAGCCCAAACCCAATACTTCTTTGGCCAACAATACTCCATACGTAAATACCTATGATAGGGGCTTATCTTTATCTGAATCATTGTATGAAACTCTTTTTAGAAAAAAATCTTCCATGTTGCTTTAACTTTCATATTAAAACATCCTTGGTTCTACCTTAAGAAGAAACTAAATCAACTTACTAAATTTCTGCTTATTGCTGTAAAGGATTTTGACAAATACAAAAAATACAAAATATGATAAATCCAGTGTGTTAATGGGAAGGAACCGAGAAAGAGACAGCAAGAAAAAAAAAAACTGAATGCAGAACACAGAGACAACAAAAAATTAAAGCACAGCAGAGAAATTTCCAAAAATAACCAATATCTTTGGAGAGAAAATGCAAGGTCAGCCAAGAGCAGCCTCACCTGTTATAACATGGATAATGATGCATTTCACTCATCTTTTTCAGAACAGTTTTTTCATAACCTGTTCAAGGAGCAGTGGACATCCAATCAGTCTGGTGATTTCAGAACATACCTGCAAGTGTAGGTCCATATAAAGTCTAGGAAAATTGAATACTAATTTCTATATTGTCAGAACAGACATTAGGGATTCAATACACTGCGACCAAGTCATTCTTTCTAGTAATCTCAGAAACAGGCTTCCTTTTCCCCAAGAAATGTTACTTCAGCGATACTAAAAAAAAAGAGAAGGTAGGACCCAAGTAATCAACAAGGGAAAAAGGACTGGAGGACAATGAATTCTTGCCAGTGGCCTATTTGAAATTCAAACAAATATCTTCCTTACCCGGACAAAAAAAAAAAGTACAAAAAGTCCCATCTCTTTCTCGTACAAAAAAAAAAATTATAATAATAATAATAATAATAATAAAATAATAATATATATATATATATAGATAAAATATAAAAATAATATATACAGATATATACACACATATAACACATATATATAACAAAATATACACATATATAACACAATAATAACATATATATATAATACAAAATATATATAATACACACTATATAATATATATAAAAATATATATATATATAACATATATATATACATATAAATACATATATATATACATACAACATACATACACATAATACAAACAACATACATATACAACATACATAATAACATACATATAATACATACATATATAACATACATATAATACATAAAATAAAATATACAAAACATATATATATACATATATATATACATACACATATATATACATACATATATATATACAACATATATATATACATACATATAAAAATCTTCTTCTTTTAACGGTAGGATCATGACTGAGCCGCCGTGGGGCACAGCATGATAATTAATTGTAGTTTAAAGTTGTTTATGCTCTTGGAGTGAGACGTGGTAGGGTCCCCCGTTCCTTTCCACGGAGAGTGCCGGGTGGTACCTATTTTAGGTAATCATTCTCTCTATTTATCCGGGCTTGGGACCAGCACTTGACTTGGGCTGGCTTGGGCCACCAGTGGCTAGGTAGGCAATCAAGGTGAAGTTCTTGCCCAAGGGAACAACGTGGCGGTCGGTGACTTGAACCCTCGAATTCAGATTGCCATCGTCACAGTCTTGAGTTTCCCACGCTCTAACCATTTGGCCACCGCGGCCTTGACGATCATGGGCTTCCATGATTTTTTTCTTAGCAATTTAGAGCGGGTGGTTTGCCATTGCCTTTCCCCCGGTGTTTTTATCGAGTCACCATCTCTATTTAAACCCCGGCACTGACTTGAGCTGGCTTGGCCACCAGTGGCTAGGTAGGCAACGAGGGAAGTTCCTTTCCCAAGGGAAAAGCCGCTGGCCCCGGGGACCGAACCCCGAACTCAGAGGGGCGGGTGAAGTCGAGTCCGAGCCAACCATCGGCCACCGCGCCCCCCAAATAGAAACAACAATAAAATATAAAAAGAAAGAGAGAGAAAAAGAGAAAAAAGGGAGAAGAAAAAGAGATAATAGAAACAAAACAAAAGACAGAGAAACAGAAGGGGAACAAACCAAAAAGAAAAGACAAGAGAGAAAAACAACAAATAAAACAACAAAAAAAAGAATAAAAGACAAAGAAAAAACCAAAAAAATAAAAGAAACAACAAAACAACAAATGAAGAAAAAAAGAAAAAACAAAAGAAAAAGAAAAAAACAAAAAAAACAACAACAACGGAAAAAACAACAACAAAAGAAGACAAAAAAGAAATTTATAAACAAAAAACAAAAACAAAAGAATAAGACGCAAAGGGGAAAACAAAGAATAACAACAAAGAAAAGAAAAAAACAGAAACAAAGACAACAAAAAAAACAACAACAAGAAAAAAAAAAGAGAAAAAAAGGAGAAAAAAGACAGAAAAAAAAAACAAAAAAAAGGGGGGGGGGGGAAAAAACAAACAGAGAAACAAAAACAACAGAAAGAAGAAAGACAGAAGAGAGAAGAAAGACAGCAGAGACAGACAGAGAAGAAGGAGAGATGGGCAAAGACAGAGACAACAAAGAAGAGAAAAAGAGACAAAAGAAAAACAGAGAGGGAACCCGGGCAGAGAGGGAACAAAAGGACAAAAAACGAGAGA
>NC_051393.1:7898756-7913756 GCF_015228065.2 Penaeus monodon
ACTTAAACAGAAAGTGAAAATCACCAGAAAATAAGAAATCGGTCTTAGAAATTATGTACTTTCACCCAGCTCATCCAAAATTCCTGTCATCCAACTTGTTGAATGCTGCTGCCAGTCACCAAAGTCCCCTGCCAAGGTCAGTGGTTTATTTTCCTTACCTGTGTGTGCATACGAAACAGGTACTCTCCAAATGCTAATATGAGACGAGACGGACGCTAGAAATTTCCCAAACGCCAAAGGAATTACAATCTTCTTGTAATAACTCCAGCTGATCTCGGCCCTTCTCCGAACGCCCATCCATCTCAACACAGGGCTGCTGTACAGCGATATCGACACTAACTGCACCATAGTCACAGTCATAGGGTAAGGGAATTCATTCAAGAGCGTTTTGCCGACAACATTATTACTGGAGCTCACCAGGTACCACAGGACACACAATAATAATACCCGCAGAATCTCATTTTCCTGTCTCTTGTGAGCCATGTTGGCACAAGCTGACAGGTGACGTCATCGTTCAGCTGATTCCCGTCGCGGAGGAAGGAAACACGTGGAAAATAAGACATTCAGCCGCTAGTTTACCTCTCTTAATTATTTCTATCGTATTAGTATATATCTAGAGAACTTATCTTATCGATAGTCATAAATTTTCCGTTGTTACTTATTAACCAAAATTTACATTGGAGTTACTTAACGACCTTCAAAAGAAATTATACAATATGTATTGTAATACTTAAGTCATTAGATACAGAGATGTATAATTCGCATAAAATAACCAAATCAAATATGAAAGATAATCAATTAACCTGCATTTACTTATGGTATAATACGCCACAGAGATATGATATTAGATCGCATTTGAGAGAGAGAAAGAGAAAGGACGAGGGAGAATGTCGAGTCTTTGTATCTTAAGCGATCCTTCTCTCCGTCACAAACATGGCGCTCAACTTCGTGGCCCAAGTGCACCCTGTGGTGTTCTTTAGCATTGTCGATTCCTACGAGAGACGAAATCCAGATGCCCATCGTGTAATCGGGACCCTTCTAGGTAAGGTGTTGTTTGAGGAGCGAAATAATTGTGCCTGAGAGGAAAGTACTTTGTTTCCGAGATTCCATACCGGTCGATGGACAGATGTTTACCCAAGTTTGGTATTCGTTTGTTTTCTTTCGTATTGTACCTGTTCTTTCGTATTTTTCACACGCTGCCTGATGTGGGTGTTTTGTAGGTTTGGTAATATTTCGTTCAGTGTTTAATAAGGTTTCAGACTGATTAAAGCGGGTCTGATAGTCCTGTCTGAAGGTGTGATGGTATCCACATGGGAAGGAAGTGTCACTAACTTCTGTCATGCAATTAGGGATCAATTTCCGTTAATTGGTTCCCCCTCATATTAAAAATGACTGGATAATTTATTGGTAAATTTCCAGTTTCATCCAGCCTCCGACGTTCAAAACAATTCTTGTTGGTATGCAATCCCCCTTCGTAGTTTAAATGCTGTTGTGCTGTTGTTTTCAGTCCATTTGACTCATTGACGAGTGATGGAACTTGTATTCCCTGACAGCAAAGTTGTGTAAGAGTTGGCTTTGCACTGTGTTTTAGGAGTTTGCATGATTTGCACACAGAAAATAGAATAATAGCACTAAAATAACTTAAAATTGTGGTTGCAGAAACTCCACAGGGGTAAGAGCCATGTTTCACCTATACAATTACAGTATTCAAATATGCGGTGAAATCCAGGATTACTTTTTGCCTGATTCATGCACAATACAAATTCATTAAATCAAGATTGCACAAAAGCAACTTTTTAGTATGAAAGGGCATTTTGAAAATTTCCAGATGACTGTATGCATAAGGCTTCATTTATTGTTACTCAAACAGCAACAGTATTTTATTGCATTAACAAATAAATATACAAAGCAGAGCAAAGCAAAGCAAAAACAACAACAACAACACGCACAAAAACATGCGCGCACACATGCACTATTGACACTTGCGTGTCGCAAAATCATTACAGTACACAGTCTACACAAATGTTATTCTCAAACAATAAATTTTTAATACATTTTGGTAACAGCTTACAAACCTTAGTGATGATTATCGTCAAGTATGGTAACAGTTCAATACTTATACTTGTCTTAAGATGTACGATGGAATTTATTGATCTCTGCCTGAGCGCAAAATATTCAGAGGTTGTGGGGGCTTTTAATGCCGCGCAACTTTAAATTATTGCCTGTCCTACGTAACTACGAATACTTTAGCTCGATTTTGTGGCACACAGTGATGGCACACCCAATCATCTAATCATCTGTGGTTGCTTACAATAGCAAAATCGGTAATAATTTATGTTAATACTGCGTGTAATATTGTCCTATTAGAAGCAAGGTTTTTTTATTGCATGATTTTGCAAGCAAGGGGGGCTGAACCCTGTGATCACCATTGGATTTATACAACATGCTTTGTATGGTCCATAGCCAGGGGGTTCTGCCACCTGGAACCCCAGGGTAAGCAACCCAAAATGGATAGGGGATACAATTTTGCTACATCAAATACAATTTGAATGCTTTCTTGATATAAATCACAGATTAATACATTTGCTACTACAAAAAATTTGCTAGCTGAAAGTCATACATCTTTATTTAGCAAAAAACAACTTTTCTTTGCTTTTATCTAGTGTCTGAACTGCTTGGTTTCTATCACTGGTAAATATTTTAGAATTTTGCAGCTTTTGAAATTTTTTATAGATGCAAATGTCAGTGTAGAATAGAGAACTTGGTCAGGACTCTGACATGGTGACCTTAATCCCAAGTAAGAAATGACACTAGTAATAAGTCGGGTAAAGGACACCTTTAGTATGTTTAAGAAAATTTCGTTTATTGGTTTTGTTTATGTATTACCTCACTTCTTAGCACTGACAAACCTATCAGAAAGTTGGTGCCAAGCAAAATTTTGTCTTTAGAGTCCTGTGGAGTTGTAGCCTGTGACTGTGAAACCCATGACTATAAAGTCCTCAAAAAAAGAACATTAGGATGTGCAATCCAGTGATAAGTGTCTTGATACCCAATAAAGTGGTAATGTTTTAAAAGATTTTAAAATAAAATTAAAAAAATAATATGAAGCATTAAACATATTAAATAATAGTTTCTTGTATCTCAAGTTATGATAAACAAACTAGAATATAGTTGTGTATTAATATAGTAATAAGATATTTAATGTACATGTGAAATTTCCCTTTGAAAGCTTTTCTCTTATCTGCTTAGTAAGCTAAATAATTTTTGGAAACATTAGGCTAGCATGCACAGTAAATAGCACAATGTTTATGGGCTAAATAGCATCTGTAAATTAACAAGTCAGTTAAGACTTTTATGGATAGTCCTTTTCCAGTCTGTCAGTGTTTATTTAATGAACTTTTATAAATCTTTAAGAAATGTCTTCTCTCAAAGTTTATCTTTTCTTTTCAGGAAATGTTGGCGTAGATAAGGGTGCTGTAGAGATTACTAATTGCTTCTGTGTTCCTCACAATGAATCGAAAGAAGAGGTAAGTTTGACTTTTTTATAAAAAACTGTAGACTGCATCAGTTTCAATCAGTTTCAAGTAATGCCTTCAGTTTTGTAATCCTTTTAATTTAAAAATCTGTTAAATTAAAAAGTATAAATTAATTTGAATGCCCACATTATTGATCATTTTTTTATTTTAGGTTGCAGTGGAACTGGACTTTGCAAAAGACATGTACGAGTTACATCGCAAGGTGAACCCCAGTGAGGTCATAGTTGGATGGTGGGCAACGGGTCATGAGATCACAGACCACTCACTCCTCATCCATGATTATTATTCTCGTGTGACAAGCAACCCAATTCACCTTACTGTTGATACAACTTTACATGGGGGTCGCATGAACATTAAGGTAAAGGCCGCTATGTTTTAAATACTATACAGGATGTATGTAATTTTTTGTATAGTTATTTATGTTTAGATTCAGGATTCAGTGGTTAATTTATTGCAATTCTTTCTTCTTTCTCCCCTCTACATGAAGTCCAATTCCCTACCATTCTCATTGTTCTTTTCCCTACAAACCCGTGTGTATATATATATTTTGCTTTCTTCGTAATTTCCTATTAATTTATTTTATCATAAAATATTTAATGTTAAAAAATCTTTCCTCTAGGCCTACGTAAGTGCTAGCATGGGTGTTCCAGGACGTACACCAGGCACAATGTTTGCCCCAATTCCTGTTTCGATTGTCTCCTATTCTCCTGAGATTGTTGGAAGTAAGTCAGATTTTCTTTGGGTGATGTATGTTCTGCAAACTGTTTATTTTTATAATTATGTGATTGAGAATGAATTATATTATAAGACAGAATTATTAGTTGTTACTTTGACATGTTACTTTTACCTGAGATGTGCAACCTATCACTTTTTATTGTGGTTTTCAATATCAATATCATGCTAGACATGTCTTCATCAAAATACATTTTGAACTTGGCAGTGTAAAAAGTTAATGTATGCAAAGTTAATGCAATATCAGCATTATGAATATAGAGTAGGTATTTTCACTCTTTAGAGAGGTAGAAATTTATGGCACTCATTATTCATGATCTTTAACATTTTCAACCAATTGTTTGCTGTATTTACATGAACTACTTAGAAATGTTGATAGTAGCCTGAACTCCGGCTGTAAGATACCTCTTAACTTACCTTGCAGCTAATGTTGCTCAGAAGAGCAAGTACAGCAGACCTAGAATAGTAGACCCAACTTCAGATCTTCATCAGATATCAGAAGCAACAACGAACATGGAATCTGCTTTGGATATTCTTATTGGTAAGTAGTTTTCGAAAGTTAACTTCTATCACATACTTGATTGTTATTAGATGGTTTGGTGTAAATATTGCAAAAGTTTCTTAACATATACAGTCATATGCATTATTTATATCATATTTATGTATTTTATTTTTCAAAACTGGAAATATCAGTTTTAATATTGTGTTCTTATTCTGTAAACAGCTTACGTAGATGATGTCCTAAGTGGGAAAGTACTGGCAGACAATTACATAGGCCGTGAGCTGACAAAGATTGTAAACAGGGTTCCTAAGATGTCTGCACATGATTTTGAGGAGATGCTGAACACAAACATGAAGGTATGCAAAATTGTAAATCCTGAAATCATCTTCTTCTTCTTCTTTTTCTTCTTCATCTTTCTTTTTTCTATGCTTCTCATGTATCAAGACTCAGTTGAACTTTTTGCAAAATTCTAGAGCTACAGCAACCTTTGTATTCTACTAATGTTCATAAAAATCTTATCCTTGGGTTTGTACATCTTGGTTGATGATGTTAATTTGAGTTGTTTGCTTTTATTGGCAATGTAATCATTGATATATTACTGTTAAAAGTATTACAGGAACATGAATCATAATTTTTAATTTTGTAAGAAGACTTTCATTTAGATTTTTGATAATTTAAAGCAATAAATTAAATGTTCATTTGATTGTTATCAATGCAGTGATGATAAATCTCCTCAATTTGTATTAATTTCTTTCCAGGATCTGCTGATGGTGATGTATCTCTCTCAGCTTACCAAGGTGAATGTGAGCCTCAATGAGAAACTTACAATGCTGGTTGCAACTCAGTGAGCTTGATTAAGAAAGAACTGCTGAAAATGCTTTGCATTTGTTGGCTGGCAAGAAGATAGTATCTGATGTGACACTGTCAGCAAGGTGTTACATTAAAACTAGTTTGAGGTTCAGTGCTATGTTTTGGAAAATAAATTTAAAGGAGAGACACTTTCTTTTTTCAACCTTATTTGAATGTTGTTTATTAGACCATTTTAATAATATAATGAATAATTACAAACTGTTCAGTGTAGCCTGTATACACAAAACTCATTAGGCAAGTCCTGGAGGGGGTAAATCCTGACTACTACTTCAAACACAAGCATTTTTTTGAGGGGCCATACATGCTGTGATTACATGATTTCAAATGGTAATCTGGACTGACAAATAAACTGGTGCCTTTGAAAATATAATGAGAAAGCACCTCATATGACAAACACACGCACTATATTGAATTGGTGAAAAAAATCAAGATTTCACAGAATTATTTATATATATATATATACCTGTAATTGTTGTTTGACATATAAGATAGTAATATCAGATTCATCTTTTAATTGGTAGCAGTGTTACATCATCCGATGGAACATTTTTTTCTTCTGCTCCAGTCACAAAATGTATAATTTTACTACCAAGCAATCATCCTGCTACTTCTGGAGCTTGCTGGTCCTTTCCACATCCACAAATTACAGTAATCATGTTTGATGGTGTTGCTTGATTGACACCCCTCAATAGACATCATCCCCATCCCTAGCTTCCCAACCCCATTCTTTGATGTTTACTTGCGAATCACTCTAGTGCTGCCTTCCGAATCTGAATAGGCCTATATGGTGGACCAAGAGCTTCATCAGTCGGTAGAAGTCTTGAAAACAGTTCATTAACTACTCACAAGTACTCTGTAAGAAAACAGTTCATTAACTACTCACAAGTACTCTGTAAGTTTATTCATGGAAACTGGTATTGCTGAGCTAAGTAGAAATGAGGAAAAACTTTTCCCATGTTAATTCTGGTTATTCCAGGCTCACAAGATACAAGTCAAGATCTGCTGATGTATTTTGAGTGTATGGCAATAACTACCTACAGGTTCGGTCACACTCCTACTAGGGATCACGAAGCCTAGGTGATAAAATGAGGAAAACTAGCAAATGAATAGGCTAATGTAGGGTCACAAACATTGTGTTCTGAAAACAGGGAATGCAAGTATAAAACAGTTCATAACCACTGGCCTAGAGCTTCCAATGGTGCTTACATTTTTGGTCAGAACTTGGTGTAATACTGATATCTACAATACTGCTAATAAAATTTCTTGGTGATCTGCATATTTGGTATCAATAGAAGTAACATAAAAAAAGGAAAATGGTAAAACACAAGAGAAATAAAATTTATATCATCAAAGAGTTGTTTATTTCATATTGTCCTTTTTGTATTTGAATATAACCTGGTACCATATTGCTGACATCTGCCTTTTGCATAACTATGCGTTTCTTCACCTATTATTGCCACAGTGAGATCTGTTACATTTTGTTAGAATGATCTGTGATTGCACTTCTGGCTGGTAAACTATTGTTTTCTTTAGTTTAAGTCATACACCATACTAGAAGCACATCCTTGGGTCTTAAGACATTTTGTAAAGTAAAATATGACACATTCTCTTTTCCCAATGATAGATGTTTTCTTTTTCTCTCTCTCATTAACTGATAAATTTGGCAGACAATATAAAAATCCTGTGCAATGCGATTCTTCATATTGCTTTATATATTGAAGAAAACAGTTATATGGAAATATTGGAAAACAAATCCATATCTTACCTGGACAGCAAAACTGGAAGGTCAAAAAATTAACATGATAACGAATATGATACTTGGAATAAAAAATAATGTCTTTTAAAAGAGTAACCCTTTGAGTTCAGAATATTAATATGAACATAGTAATTACCATCCACTGATATATGGGACCACAAATTCGTGGCTTGAGAAATGCCAACCAAATCTAATGTAAAGGGAAGTCGAGACGGGATGGACCTCCACCTGGAAACGAGAGGAGAGTGACTAATGTTGGAATCACAGGGTGGATATGACAATATGCCATCCTCGGTATTATCCCCATTTGATAGACTGGCTGATTCTGCATCAACTCTTAGTGTTATTGTTCTCTTTTATCTATATATCTACCGAGATGATCGTCCCATGTGAGCATTTGTAGAGGATCGTCATACCGCCATCCCGGGAATATTCCCTTACCCGAAACGAAATTGTTAAAAGAGGTTCCCGCTTGAACGGATTTTGTTATCTATGTTGCAGTAGCGGTCGACACTGTTATTGCTGGCAAGGTATATTCCATTATCAATTTGAAGTTCAATACAAAAATATCCATATTTTTTTATCGGCATTATTGTCCTTAGCAAATGTCAGCGAAGATTTTTATGAATGACCTCTTCGATCTGTTTTTTTATATAAATATTTTACAATAGCATGAGGGTACCGCAGCCCTTAAGAATGAGGGCAGTTATCCTAATGTACTGGGTATATTGCGAGCAAAAGAAAACCACGAAGCTATTAATTATTGACCTGGTTTCTCAAGTATTTATTGTCGCACCGTGGAACACTAATTAAATACAGTTTAACACACACACACACACACACACACACACACACACACACACACACACACACACACACACACACAATAATAATAATAATAATAATAATAATAATAATAATAATAATAATAATAATAATTGAGATTAGCGAAGATCTAGCTTCGACCGGACCTTCCATATACGTGGGCCATTTTGTTCTCTGACACTCGACACTTTCCGTGGTGGCGGGATTGCCAGCAGGCGCTCCTGCCGCCATGATGTAAGCATGCGGCATAATTTCTTTACCAGCCCGACGGCTGGTAAAGTCAATTGTCTTTATGCACCATGCGCAATGGTAACCTAGTCTGATTCTGTGAAGAATGACTTCGGTACCTTTATTGAATGTTTCAGAGAGTGCCAGTAGTTCATAGTCTGTGGCGTCTGAGTACCATCTGGCCGAGGGGGAGGATCTCGTTTCCTCTCTGTGAAGTTGCAGGACGAATTCAAGAGCTGTGGCTTTACACTTCAGCCTTAAGATTTTTCCGCTTGGTTGTATGATCATGGGATTTGGGGGCATACCCCTGCCAATGTCACTTAGTCTGTCAGCATGCTCGTTCCTTCTGATGCCTATGTAGCTGGGAACCCATTTTATGTTTATTCTTCTACCCTGAGCAAGAATCCTCTGCGCTATGGTAAGCACAATGGCCATGAGGTAGATGTTGTCTTAGGGTAGGCTGTGCTGTAGACAGTCAGTGGCTGCCCTGGAGTCTGTATGTATGACCACGTGTTCGTCCCTCAGGGACGCGTGGGCTAGGGTTCCCATGATCGCAACTGACTCTGCCTTTGACGAGGAGGCGTTGTCTGCTACCCTCATGGATTTTGTGGCATCCCTTGCTGCAAAGCCGGCGCCTGCAGTATTGTTTAAGGGATCGACTGATCCATCCGTGAAATAGGTTCTGCTACCCGGAGGAGTGATGGCTGCAATGAACCTCTCGGCTTCTGTCTTTAGACTAAGCATGGGGTATTGATTCTTTCTCTTTGACAAGCTCATAACAGGGAACTCGATCAAGAGTTGTGCCCTCGGTGGGGCTTCAATAAAGTCAGGGTAGGGGGAGTCCATGCCCTTGGCAAATAGTTGTTCTTTGAGGTGATAGCGTATCAACACCCTGGCTGTGCGAGATAGCTCTGAGTTTTTTTTTTTTTGTCTCAGGCTTGTGTCCCTGGGTGCCTGGATGACCTTTGAAAGGAACTGCGCAGCCATTAAATCAATTCGTGAGTCCAAGGGAAGGTTTGCCTCCATGAGGATGCTGCACACACACACACACGTATATACATATATACCATAATTACATGAGACGCTTCAACTCAGGGAAGCTGAGTTATATATAAGCATATATATCAAGTAATATGCTGTGTCCGAGACTCATGTGGAGAAAGCGTCAAAGGGGATGTCAAGTTCAGGATTTCGAGTGTGCAAGAACCTCCTGGAAGGACAAGGGGCGAGAATTATCTCCAGATCAAATGTCAGATCGACGCCTAAGATCAATGCTGCGACCTGAGTCTATAAATTAAGGTGGAACGGCCAGGTGAGCGCATTCATGTTGTTTTCTCGCTCAGTTTAGGTACTTGCTGCCCCCTATTGCATCTGTTGTGTAATTATTTACGTTGCTGTATGTTTTCATATTGTTTTATATATAACTTCACATTTCTTCATGAAGGTTGAGTATCGCTATTCCATACCGTCTTTCTGTTGAGCGGCTCAGTACGTCATCAACAGGATTTTTTAGAAGTGCCTCCGTTATGTCGGTGTCGTTTATACGATGCTTGTTATCAACCGCGTCCCTCTTCGCGTCTGCTGCCGAGGCTCTAGATATGTCTTCCTCGTCTCTCTCGGGTAATCTAAAATAGAAATGAGAATCTATAACAGGCTAAATAGTTCAAAGTCAGTGTGCCAACAACAACCTTCTGTCTACACTATGTATTTATTAACTATATACATATTTTTAATACTATTATTTTCAACTCAAACATTTTTAATCCCCAGACCCGCAGATGCTAGTCAGTGTCCAAATGGGACCAGGACAATCCACTGTTTGTGGACCCGCCGGGAGAAACCTGCCAATCTCGAATGGTCCTGGACAGAATGAAGCGAGAACAACTGGTACTCCCGCTGCAGTGACTGGGGCTGACAAGCTGTTAAATTCTTCAGTTATTTCGAATAGTTCTTTTACTGTTTGTGCCTTCGTCAAAGTTGACAGAAGTTATACGTACTCTACCCTTTTAACTATCACCGAGAAATACCGGAGGGTTTTTGTCGGTAAATATGAATTTCATTACTATTTACTACTTACTTGACAGATGATTCTAAAAATTATTTCTTAACATTTTATTGGCAAATCATTAGACGACTTCATTTTAACAGATATTTCAGAAACCCTTTACGCTTAAGCTTGTAATTAAATTATGCACATCACTGAGTCTAGTTAAAAGGCATTGATGTAATTACATCCAGACGTCATACAAATGGGCGTGCTCCTCCGAGTGAAGAATTCGATGGGAGGCGATACGAGCGAGTATTTCTTCGAAGTGAAGTTCCCTCCTGAACAGTGGCGCCACCTGTGTTTGCAGTACGACGGTGGCTCGGGGAAGGTAAATGTCTTGATGGATGATTCATTCTTTAAGGGTGGGCAACGTACTTATGTTATTCACGGTGTAAATCTATCAAAGGATAAACATGTAAAAGAACGAACAAAAGAACTTAGTTATGACCATCAAACCGCTGAATAAAAGTAAGGTTTCCAGGCCATAGTTATCATATATATTTTTACTGTACAATTGCTATGAAAGCTGTTTTTTCTTCTCTTTTTAAGAGTCGCTGCTTAGCGGACGACGAAGAAAGGCCACTGTCGAGCATGCGAGCACCTGGTGTAGGCGAGGGGCACAACCCATCTGAAGGATCCACAGCGCAGGAAGATAAGACTGCACCCCATCCTAACAGCTGTGTGCCGAATAACACACTGGAGGCTGACAGTTGTCAGGAAACCCAGGGAAAATCTAAGGCGCCGACAGGAAAGCTGTGTGTGGGCGGGTTTGGACGCGGTAAGTTAAGAGGTACGGTGAGTCGGCTTCGCTGGTGGAGCCGAATTATCCCAGATATTGGGAAGGCGGTCGAGTGTGCAAGGCGAGCGCAGGAGTTTCCGGACTTGACGATGAATAAGGACTGGGCTGTGGTAGGCGATGCTTCTTTTCAGCTCAACTCATTGCAGGAAGTGTGTTCTTCATACCCTCGCTACGTCCTCCTACAACCAGCCGAGACATATAGCCAATCCCAGTCGCTTTGTCACGCTTTGGCGGGGACACTGGTATCATCAGACGATTTAACGGCAATAAACACAACTTCACTGCAATTCAGCAACATCTGTGCGGACTCAGGTGAGCCTTCGACTTGGCTCGATGTAAAGAACGGGACGACAGTGGCGATCACGCCCGGAGACCAGTGCCCCGCCTGGGATTCGAACGAAGAAAAACTGGTGGCTTGCGTCCGGCGTCTGGACTGCTCCATTTGCAAGACGTCACCTACATCCATGTATACTTTGTACGGCCACACCGGGCGTTTTTTCGATTACACATATTACATAGATTCTAATTTATCGGTTCCCATATTCCAAAGTAAAGGAAGCTCTCAAATCAAGCTTGAGGATTCCATATGGGTGCTGAGTTCGAACCTGCATCGTGTTGAGTGGAGGCTGGAGGGCGCAGCGGTCCCGATCGGACGACGACGGTGGATGGCGGGGAGCCAGGAGGTCGTGCTCACGCTGACTAAATGCCTCACCACTCAGTTCACCTGCGACGATGGCCAGTGTATCTCTCAGATCTTACGCTGTGACGATATTTTGCATTGCCGGGATATGTCTGACGAAGTAAATTGCCACGTTGTGGAAAAGCCATCTCGCTATGACGTCTCTTCTCCTCCACCTCTCCGACCCTGGGAGAACGGCACTGTACCCCTAGCTTACCATATTGATGTCTATCACCTGAGTGACATCACGGCCTTCAATGCGACGGCTTCAATGGACGTAGGAATCACGCTGACTTGGTACGACCCGAGACTGAAATTTAGCAATCTTAAGCCCAACATAAAGAACTATTTTCCGTGTGAGTTGGTTTGGACACCGGCTGTACAGGCAGTATCGGGCCACGGCGATGGCACCGTCCTGGGCACCAATGATTATGAAGAGTTCTGTTATGCCTATAATAACGATGCTACAGAGAAAAGGCCCCTTGCTGATCCGTATATGGGTGAGTAATAATACTGTTATTAGTACGCCTGACCGACATCAATTAAATATATTTAATTGACCTTACGTTTCTGCAGAGATATCTCAAATTAGAAAAAAAGAAGAAAAAACAACAACTTCACAGCAGCTTAAATTTGATAGAATTACTCGAGATGCCAAAATTAATATTAACAAAAACTCGTAGGCCACGTAGCAGATGGAATAGATACTGCAGTCGAGGTATACCTGGGCGTGTTGGCTACAGTACCCTGCCAGTTTCAGTTGCAGCTGTATCCCTTCGACACTCAGCTGTGCAACCTGTCCTTCATTCTGATTAACTCCCCGTGGTCCAGGGTGTTTGACAAAGCTCTTCCTGGTAACTACGTTCCTTACCTCAATGCTGTGAGTGTACATTCCTAAAATAAAATGGAATAAGTATGGCTGCGTTTATAGACTTTCTCGTTCTCGTTCTCTGTCCCTGTCTCTCCCACTCTCTCTCTCTCTCTCTCTCTCTCTCTCTCTCTCTCTCTCTCTCTCTCTCTCTCTCTCTCTCTCTCTCTCTCTCTCTCTCTCTCTCTCTCTCTGAAAACCGAATAATCACCAAATTATCATTATTTGCCTTTTAACTATACATACAAGAATGACAAGACCGTAGAAGTTTAGGTTTAGATATGTTTCATTCTCCTCTTCAATTCCCTTTATTTGCTGGTAAGTACTAAATACTGATGTAAGAAATTCGGAATCTTCATGATACATTTCCTAGTGAGCTATGTCTAGAGTTTGGTGTTGCAAATCAACAGAAATGTCAGTGAAAATATATGGCTGACGTGATGCCCAGACTGTTCTAAAATTCTTACCTTTCAGTCTATTAACTGGTTAGGTTTGTGGTAGTTTTAACTTAATAAAGTCATATTAACAGATAAGTTATATGCTAGGCGGAGCATTCCTTCACAAGGAGTCTTCTACTGAACTAACAAAATAAGTGAATGTTTATACGCTATAGGAAGGAAGGGTATTCCCCGACGTGCAATAAACATCAAGCATTTATCTTACCTCTCCTCACCTCCGGCCAAAGCGTCGCTCTCTTCTGGAGTATGTGCTGGAGGACCAGACGACGGAGGTGGGCTGGCTCATGCAAGCAGCCGACAACAACACCTACTTCGTGCTCTCCTACCACTTGCGACGCCTTTACGGATACCACATCATGAACAGTTACTTCCCTAGTCTTCTCATGTTCGTGATTTCCTACGCCACTTTTTACTTCCAGGTTTGTAATGCTGTATGACTAGGCCACCCCTGCCTATGTCACATACATGCATACTTACTGATATTCAAATTTTTGAAAATTCAATCATGAAGTTTTATTTTCTGTTATAATTAGTCACCTCATAACGCAAAACCAATAAAAATATATACCATTGATTTTGCAAAGTTAATTCAATTCGATGCAACGAAACGATGTTAGACCCTTCCGCCTTCATACACCAACAGCTCGACGACTTCACAAACCGAATCATGATTTCCCTAACGGCTCAGTTGGTGCTGGCGGCGCTCTTCAGCTCTACCACCAGCTCCTCCGTCAAAACACCCTACCTCAAGCTCATCGATGTATGGTATGCCGTGATCATCACTTCCTGCTTTCTCATCATCGTTTTTCAGACGCTAATCAACGTCATCTTTCACAGCAACCGCCTCCCTGGTTTCGTCTACAAGATGGCGTGTTTGCCAGGCCCTCTGAGCGACAAGAAGGTGAGATCCTCTTATGATGTAAAAACGAAATGTAGATGCAACTCCATATGATATCGAAGAGAGATTTGGAATTTTAGGTATTCGGCGATGACCTTTTTCTGTGTGCTGATTACTCATGTTTCAAAAATGATTTACCAGTCTATAACAATGTTAACTATGCTCTGTCCAGTCTCAGGAAAGAAAAATACTGGCAACTCGAACTGCTGAGTACTCAGATTTGCCAATTCTCTATTGCAATTGTCGCCTGGAGGTTACTGCTGTGGCTGGGCACCACGGCGGGTAAGGACTAGGTTCAGCCGAGTCAGCACCAGCTGACACACGTGAGCGAGTCGGCATAAGTCGACACAGGCCGGGCTCCCCTCATGGGCATAGCCCGGGCGAGGTTTCAACTCATATACTATATATTTATTGCTTTACACTATTCAGTTATATTTCCTCGAATCGGGGTACTCCGAGTTCAGAGTGAGTTGCCAGTTATTCTTTCCTTATTATCGAATGAACTATTGTGCAATATACGTATTGCTTCCAGGTTGTCCCTCTGTTCACCAAAAGAAGCCAAGAACTGACGCACCGAGAGTCGGCAGGTTGCTCAGTGGCTCGTCGATACAACGTCATGGCTCGTGTGTTCACCCTGTCGCTCGTGACTATCTTCGTCGTCCTGTATAGTATGATGGCGCTTCGGTCTCTCTAGCCTTCCTCCGAATTATCACCTGTGAAGTAGCCCGGTGATGACTGCTGTCTTTTCATCTTGATAAAAAAAAAGAGGTAGTCAGCCTTACTGTGTACATAAAATAGTGGC
>NC_051393.1:7918756-7946256 GCF_015228065.2 Penaeus monodon
ATGCACACACGAATATAATCATGATTATATACAGTGCATAAACACATGTACTTATATTTATATATTTGCGTATACTACATTTGATTATATAACAGGTCGTGGCGCCGACGGAATTCATACAAAGCAGCCGGAGCACTTCGAAGGTGTGGAGTTTGTGACACAGTTATCTAAGGGCAAGATATCCGTCATGAGCCGATCTCTCTCGGGCGACCGGCGTCTCCTCGTCTACACCTCTTCGACGGAGGGTTCTGATCCCAGGTAAGTACACACGGCGAAATGTTTGTCATTGGTCAAATCAAGAAAGAAAGAAACATTGTGATAACATTTCATTCTGTATCGAGCCTAATTCAATTTTGTCTGTGTGTACGTATTTATATCTTCCCGTTGTGTCCTAGCATGTGGATGTTGCATCTCCCGACTTTGAACTTGAGGCTGAACGCCAGTTCAACCTCCTGGCGTGATCACCTGAATGATCATAGTTATTTCGAAGCTGAGATGACGAATCTCATCACAAAGACGAAAGTTAAAATCACAAGTAAGGAAGTTCTTGTCCGGCAGAGAGACAACCTAGATGATACTGAGAAACAAGTTCAAGAAGAAAACAAAGGGAAGGAAGCAGTTCGAAACCATTCACCCAAGACGATGGAGGCAGGCAGTGAAGAAGACCCGGTTGCTGATAGCAGTTCTCAGGAAAACGACAGGTGCACAAAAAGGCACCTGGATGAGGGTCCAGTAGGGACTGACTTTCAAGAATCTGAAGCGTGTTCCTTTGGATTTGACATGTCAGGATCATTCCGTCCTGCCAAGTGTATCCCCGGATCAAAACTTGTGAAGCATGTCCAGCAGACTGTCGCCAGCAGCATATTCAACTTACAAACTACCATGACTGTAGACGGTAAATATGATCCTCATTAATGTAAAGCCAGTAAGAGTATCTTCCCTGTATCATTGCGATAACTGTACAAAAAGGTTTGGATGAGAATTAGCATTTTCACATCATCTGCGATGAAGAGATATTCATTCTCATTCTTACCTTTGTCTACATCTTCACAGCGTTTTCTGATTAACATAACAGAACTGCAATATAATTTAGACTCTCATACTCTCATTTGACATTCTTGGCACAAAAATGCTTTCTTCTCTACTTTTCATCTTATTAAAACCAAGTATTATTTTTATGTTCATATTATGGTTAAACTGCACTTAACAAATTTTGCAGCCGTTGCGTTGACATGTCTATAATATATGAATTCCAGAGCATTTTGTGTCATTATCGTGGCATTAGGATGTCGCACTAGGTGGAACGAAATACACCGGACAAAAGAATTCAATCCTTTCTGCTTCGAATTCCTCCTTAACCCAAACAAGACGGGGGTGTCCGAGAAAGAATTCGAAACGCCGAACAAGACTTTTGACATTGATTATACATGCCTTGTCCTTTGGCCACTATTTTCCACGTATTTTCATGCTCCTGACCCTTACCCCTTGCCCTACCCCAGCCACACCCGACGGAGAGCACATCATTGGCATTCTCCAGAAGACATCGCTCCCCGTCTGTCCGAATCTCGACTCGGTCCTCAAGCGTGAGTATTTTTTTCGTGCTTCACGCCTAAGGGTATTTTGCGCAGTTGTGATAATAAGAACGAGTGTTTTTCCGTTGGTAATACTCTAATATCATTATATTACTGTCGATACTGTCACCATATCAATACATCATTGATATTAATATCTTTATTAATGATAGTAGCAGCAACAACAATATGATAAATATCATAACAGTAACACACCAATAATAATAATAATAATATTAATAATAATGGTAATAATGATAATAATTATATTAAATGATAATGATAATAATAGTTATAATAATATCATCATCATTATCATTATCCTTATTGTGATTATAATTGGCATTATTTTTATTAGTAGTAACATCATTACCATCATCACGATCATCGTCATTATAATTGCTATTAATTACTGCTTTTGTTATTATCATAATAGCTATGGTAATACTGATAACAATAATGATGATGATGATGATGATGATGATGATGATGATGATGATGATGATGATGATGATGATGATGATGATGATGATGATGATGATGATGATAATAATAATAATAATTACCATTATTATCATTACTATTATTGTTATTATTATTATTATTATTATTACTATTAAAGTTATCATCATCATTATCATTATCATTATCATCATAATCATTATCATTATTATCATTAATATTATTATTAATATTATTATTGATATTATTATTATTATTATTATTATTATTATTATTATTATTATTATTATTATTATTATTATTACTGATCTTATTATGATCATGAGATACCAAGAAACGGAAACTGTAAAAAAAAAAAAAAAAAAAAAAAAAAAAAAAAAAAAAAAAGCGAATGAGTGAACTTTGATAAGTTTAACCTACTAACCTTCTCTCTGTGATCGATTCAACCAAAAAGTTACTGCGATGAAAAGACATGAGGCGTGCCCTTTTGTTCATTTTTTCCCAACAAGGGAATTACTGAATCTCTCTCTCTCTCTCTCTCTCTCTCTCTCTCTCTCTCTCTCTCTCTCTCTCTCTCTCTCTCTCTCTCTCTCTCTCTCTCTCTCTCTCTCTCTCTCTCTCTCTCTCTTATCCCCCTTTTTCCGTAGAGAAGGGATGTGATATTCCAAAAATCATCACACACATATATAACATTAACGCAAAACGTATTAAAATAGAGTTTGTGCGAGTTTTTACAAATAAATGGATACTTGCACACGCAGCATGACTTTTTATGTAACTGAGTGATGCAAGCGTCATCTGTATTATAAGATATGCAATCGCACGGCTAAAGGAAATGGAATTAATGTCGCATGATTGATACAAAGTTGATTTGCCAGTAAGAGCTTTACCTAACCTTAGAATATATAAAACCCTCACGTTCCTGGTGCTGATATAATTACTACTTTTTTTTTTTTTTAATTACCACTAATGTTGCTGCACTGTTTCTTGCACCATCACTATTAGGCGCAGTGTACGGTTATAGATATTATCATTATTATTTATTGAAGTGCTAACTTATTTACGTATGTATTTATTCATTTTGTTACTGCTATAACTGCCATTTTAGTTTATCTTTTATACTCACAACGGTGATCGTGTACAAATGAAGCTGAGAAACTGAATTTAACAAAACATGTATCACTGATTTGGATTTCCCCTAAATAAGTTTGTTTATTTTTCACTCGAGAATCCCTTTTATAATAATTGATATATTCATTCTGCCACATAACCACCTTCACGACCACACGAGCTATTCTATCAATCATTGTCCTTTCCGTCACTGTCATCCTCATCACCAGCGACCCCTCCCCTCCTCCCCCTCCCAGATGTTCACCTCACGCGTTTCTCTCCCCAACAGAAATCTTCAACTTCTCGTCAAGTTTCACCGGATGGGAATATGTCGTGTCCCAATGGTCGTGGGGCAGCATGTTGGTCGAAGCGCAGTGGGGTGTTAGCTTCTTCCAGTACTATCACAAGATATTCGCTTTTAATACAGATCAGGTGTACTGATTACTCTCACATGCATGGTCGTGTTACGTTAAGGAGATCCAACTGCTTCCTCATTATATATATATATATATATATATATATATATATATATATATATATATATATATATATATATTATATATGTGTGTGTGTGTGTGTGTGTGTGTGTGTGTGTGTGTGTGTGTGTGTGTGTGTGTGTGTGTGTGTGTGTGTGTGTGTGTGTGGAGAGAGAGAGAGAGTGAGTGAGTGAGTGAGTGAGTGAGTGAATTTGCGGCTTTAGACTTCAGTTTGTTGTCATTGGCATAAGGTGCCGATGTAGATGGACCACCCATGTTAGATCCCCTCATACGTTTTGATACCCAGATTTTTACATCTTTAACATTCTCATGACGAAGGTTAACTAGTGAAGCGATTTGTACTTTTATCTACTGTTTGAATGTTTACGTTTTCTCATCCTTTGGGGGACAATACGGAAGCCAGTCTCTATGCAGGAAGCATCTTTTGTATCAAAGTATATTCGAAAAAATGACCTTTATATGAAAAAGTGGCTCATATCAGTATGTAGAAAGTAGTTAGTCTGTTTGTTTTTTAACTTAATTATCTAATTTGATTTCTCAGAACAGCCCTCTGCCCAGCATACACTTCCTTTTGGATTTCCGTGATTATAAGGAGTTCCAGGTAAAGGCAAAATGTCCAACACTAGGGAAATCATTGGTCTTCACCCTTCACACTGACGCAAACCATCACACTTTCATGGGTAATAAACTAAACAACCAATATCGTATGAATTTACTGTTAATCACACGTCTGTTTTTTGTCTCGAAAACTATTCCTCTATCTCTTTTTCTCCCCTCTCCCCTCTTTGTCTCTCCTTCCAGTTGTATCAATGTCATACTAATGCCATCTGGCCCCACAGTGAGGAGCATGAACGAATTTATGCCCCTCGACTCCTCAACTCTCATAAAGGTTGACATCGAGGTCATCCGCAGTGACTTGGCAGTGACGTGGTATTTCGATGAGGAAAAGACGTTCTCTATCTGGAGCCAAGTCTCTGAAGCTGTGCTTGAGGTTAGACTTAGCTGTTTAAAATATATTGCGCCCAGGTATAGTTATTCAAAGATTAAATTAGTATAAATATATATCCCTTGTAATATGTTTTTAAAATATTATCTTACATCCAAACCAAGGCTATATCAAGTACAAGCTTCTGTGGTCAGAATGCAAACAAGAAAGGGGTCAAAACCTTCATCATGGATATGTTTGGTGACACGTCACTTCAGTTGATGCCGGAAGTTAGTACAAGTTTCACATTCCATTGACATTATTATTGGTATGTTCATTTATACATGACTAATACGTTAATATCATAAAGAAGAATCCATTAGAATCCATAATCCCGTAATGTGAAAATATTTTTGTATGGGAAGATATGGGCCCTCCTAACCATAGTGAGAGAAGTGGAGGAGCTTCAGGATCTCAAGGTGTTCTTCAAGGAAACGAATCAAGGTATGAAACCGGGTATCATACTCTCTTTTCTTGGCTTTACAAAGCATTTTGATCATCGTTCAATCAGTATATGGATGGTGTATTCTGCCATAACCAAATCATGTATTATTCTCAATGTATATATAATGCCAACTTTCTTTTCTTCGATTCTTTCTCTGATTATAATTCCTTCCCTTACCCAATGTATTTTGTCCTACTCAGCAAGATGGTAATGATCTATATCCCCATCAAGTTACCTTAATTAAACATCTTGATTTACCTTACCTTCTAGCGCTTCCATCCTACCTTGCTTTCAGCTCATTCTGTCACTCAAACTTAGTTTTTAGTTAACCCCTTTTATTTCTTAGAATACAATAACTCTATATCCAACAGATGTTTTTGACTTTTCATCTTTGTGGTCAAACCTGCGGGCCTCAGGGTACAAAATGGGCCTTTTGGAAGCCCATCCACAAGGCATAGGAGTGACGGTGAAAACACAAGGTATTATCTGGGTGTTCTCTACTGCTATGGTAAGTTTATAGAGGACATTTTAATTCTAGTTAGTGTGCTTCAAAGCAGCTATATTATATAATTGAGTTTTATTGGATACAGTAAGAAAATAGTATAAAACTGTTTGTTGGCTCTCAGCAATAAATGAATAAATAATAATAATCAAGCAATGTAAATTACTAAAAGGGGTTTCTGCCTTTTCAGGAAGCCTGGAATGTAGTCTCAGGATGCAGCAATAATTGTGACACTACTCATCAACTATCTCGCTTGATTGAAGACTTTGTAGCCTCATTCCACCAGTCTTAAATAGCACCTTAACTCTCATATTTTATCTAGGTTTAAGGATAGCACAGTTATTTTTTAAAAATATAAAATGACTGGTTGAATTGATAATGGCAATAACCAGAGCCACTCTAATTATGTTAATTAGTTCACATCCAAATGTTTTTTTTTTCTTTCATTAATAGCCACAAACTAGACATCGTGATCTTATCTAGACTTTAACTATGAATCTCACTGAACAGATTTTCTATAAAGACATTTCTGGTGAAAGACTGTCATTCCTTTTATTCAGAGATACAGAGTAATGAAGGTATTGTATCAATTGGCATTCACAAAGCCTAATTGTGTTTTACTAGTGGACATTATTTTATTTATTGAAAATTTTCTGCCATGTCGCTATCTAAGGTCATTAGCGACATATACAAAACATAGCGATAAGGTGGGGCTTGGACACAATGCCCCCAGGTAAAGTTTTTTGGTTCAGTAAGACAATGTTTGTGGGTTTCCAGAATGGCCAATGGTCAAAACAAAAAATGTACATGGCATCGAAGATTACACAGCATTATGGTGAAGTATTGTGGCAAAAAGAGTAAATAAGAGTTAACGATCTGGGTAAGTCTTCACTTCCTAAGCCCCCTATGGCAACAAGAAGCAAAGGATTGGGGGGAGTATCCATGGATATGCTCTAATAAACATGTTAAATCAAAATGTAAAGGTTTTCTTTCTCAATAGACTCAAAGGTTTATTAAAAACCGAGTAAATAACCGAAGTGAATTCTATAATGCTGGTGTTATATTAGTCCTCTGCCATATAAGAAACATGATGAGGTTATCTCTAATTATGGAGGAAAAGAATATACTCATTGGTCTGAGATTTCTTAAAATGAAGAAAATTTGGTTGATTTTCAGTCCCTTAAATAGTCTGGAATGTTTAAAGATTTTCTATAATTATATGGTAAGTGCCACATGTATAAGACATCACATTAAGCATGTTGTAAATGAAACAATGAAGAAAACACACAAATATGCCAAAGACCTATTTGCTGTATTGTAAGAAATTGGAAAAATATGCTTGCAGAGAAAGACATTAGTATAATTTTGTGTTTACACCAACAAAATGTTCAATTCAAAGGAAATATATCCCCAATAGGGGAAAGTAAAAATATCAAGAAGATTTTTTTAATGTATTTTTTGCACATTATAGCAACAATTAATTACAACAAAACATTGTTCTTCAGCTTGAAAACATCACAGGAAGTTTACTGGTCATGGATATTTTACTTAGCTGCAGGAATGCAATGAATTCTTTTACAGGACAAAAGGTTAAGCAAAACTAGACTGGTGACCCTAAAGAGCAATGATTTTAAACATTTCATGTTCTTTTCTTTCAAAATCTTACACACAGTATAAAAGTAATCATAGTTTGCCTATTACTTGAAGTTTTATCTTAATGGTACTGATTTTCTTTGCAAACAAATGAGTGTATACAATTTATTTTTCCTATATTACTATTTCCTCTTTAGTGAAATATACCAATGAATTAGGGCTGAGTTTTCCCCTACCTAATTACCATAAATTCTCTGCTAATATCCATAGTCTAAGTTTGAAAAATATCAAAATAGTTTCTTGATTTTAGCTTCATATCCGATTTACTACTCACATATACCACTCCCTTCATTCCACCTGTTGTGCTGGTTTAAAAACTTCTACAGTGGATCATATTGGATTACATTCCTTCATTCACTACATTTGCAAAAGTAATAAAATGGATGATATAGTGATCTCTTCCCTACAGCTTGCAGAATATTTGAATATGAATACTTACTTACAGTAACTGTTTTGGACTTTGCATGTAAATCTCTATTACAGAAAATAACAGTATATATTGTCAATGCGAAGGCTCCATGTTCCATTAACTTTCCACTTCAGTAACTTTTTTTGGTTCTAATGCAATGCTGTCTTCCACAAAAATTCCAGTATAGGACAATAAGGATTCTCAAATTTTCCTCACATCAAGCATAAATTACTTTCCAAAATCATAGGTGTACATCTATTGAGATTCTTTTCACAAATATGAATAAGGTAGCATCTGAAGGATGATATCCTTTACATAAAGGATGAGCTTGAGCACTAAAGATATTTACCTGATATAATCAGACTAGATATGTAAGCAAGTATTTAATTACTGGCACAATGTTAGCTGCATTATTGTTACAACCACTACTAAAAAATACAAAGAACTGATATGGCACTCTTAAGCAACATTTTTTCATTATATTAGTGGTAAGAAATGCAACAGAGGAAATGAGATATAATATCATCCAGTATACAGGGCTCATACATTAGAGTTTACCCGTTAACCTTCATTGTGCATCTTATCGAATCTGTTGCCCATCTTACTTGCATACGATGTTCAAAGGACGAGAGATAATCCCTGCATGATATCCATCACCCTTCTCACATGATTTAGTCTTGGTTGCTTGAGTCTTACATATATTTTTGGAGGTCTTTTTCAATGGCTGGCTGTGGGCAAAAAAGGAAAGAAATTTCAATCATCTACTTACAGTTATGAACCTGTGATATGTGAATCAGGAGTTTGCAATTCATCCTTTGTTTTTGTTTTTGTTTTTCTACTTTTTTTTATACATTCTGTAATTCCTCTCAAAATATATCTATCACACGCACGCACGCACGCACGCACGCACGCACGCACGCACGCACACACACACACACACACACACACACACACACACACACACACACACACACACTACTCAAACAATATTTTAATAATATGTTTTAAATGATAAAGTTTACTACATGTTAATCTGTTTTCTAAAACAAAGCTTGTATTTTCCTTTCTCACTTGTACAACAAGAAAACAAAAGGACACCTCAACTTACAATTGGATTTGTTTGTGGCGAATAGCGAGCTACTGGATTTCCTTCTTTGTCAACAAGAAATTTGGTGAAGTTCCACTTGATAAAATTGCCGAGTGTGCCTCCTTGTTTCGACTTCAGGAACTTCCACAATGGGTGGGCATCATCCCCATTCACCTTGATTTTGGAAAACATGTCGAATTTTACTCCATACCCTTCAGCAAACTTCTTGATTTCAGCCTCAGTACCTGGTTCCTTTATTGAAAAAAGAAAAAAAGAAAAAATTAATAAGATATACATAAACCTGTATTAATACCACGAGGATATTTTATAAAAAAAATCATGGCAATATGATAATAGTAACTAAAATGTGATAATACTGATAAATCAATAACAATAATAATTATAATGATAATAACAGTAACAATAATAGTAATATATTAGGTTAACAAAAATAAATGTGTGTAATAATAATAACAATATTATCAATATATAATAATATATACCAATTATGACATTACAATAATACCAAATAATAAAATAGAATAATAACAATAATAATATTGATAATAATAATCATCTTAATGATATATAAAAATGATAATAAAACCTATATTCAATAACAATAATAAAATATAATTGTAATATTATTATTCAATAATGACAATACATAAAATCAATAATATACAATTATATACAATAAGAACCTAAAATAACAATAATAAAGATATACGATGATGATGATGATGATGATGATGATTGATGATGATGATAATGATGATGATGATGATAATAATGATGATGATGTTAATGATGATGATGATGATAATGATGATGATGATAATGATAATAATGATGATTGATAAGTGATGATGACTGACTGATGATTATCCAGGGAACACACCAAGTGGCACAGTTAAAAACTATGCCAACAACACCAGCATCATGTACAAATACCTGGCCTCCAAATTGGTTGCAGGGGAAGGCAAGGATGCGCAGGCCATTGGCTTCATACTTCTCGTGAAGCTGCACCAGTTCGGTGTAGTTCACGCTGGTCAAACCTCACTTGCTAGCCACATTGACTACAATGCAAGGATTGCCCCTGAAAAGGTGAAAGAAAATCAGTTCCCTCTCACTGTTAAGGTGAAGATTAAATTAAAGGTCATAAAATTTTGCAATGCTTTATATCACACTGAAAAATATGTAGAATGTCTGAAACTGCTTCTTGAAACTCACTTGTACTTTTCCATTGAAACTTCATTGCCGTCAATATCCACAGCACTGAAGTTGTAGAAGGCTGACTCTGAAGCCTATCAAGAAATCCTAATTAGTTTCTTTTAAAAAATGAAGTTTAGAAATAATGTAGATCTCTGCAATCAATTTTTAAAATACATTAAAATATAAGAGAATAAAAATAATAAAACAAGCTACTTAAAATGTCTACTCACCATGACTAGACTCCTTGAGAACGATGCCAAGCTGGCACCTCCACCTACTGCTAACAAACTCTGAGCTGGAAAAGATTAAGAGCTTGTTACACCCCTGTATGTATACATTCCTTTGAGGTTGCCACTTTCAGTTTGAAGTACCAATCATATGAACCATCCACTGGCATTATCCTCTTAACTCAAGTACCTATTGTCTGATAAATCTTTTATCCAAGGTTAGTAGATATACCAGTAAGGTATATGCTTATTGCCTGATAACACTAACATAGTCATATCAGTATATGACATGGACATAAGTAATTACTAACAAGAACAGTACTTAAGCATATACAGTCCAAATTAGTTTTAATATTCTCCATCCATGAAATTTCAAATCACCTAAAAACTGCACATTCTAAATATATTTATGAATATCTATTTACACAATCTAAAATTCCTCACCTCCCCCCTAAAATCAAAACTAAAATCAAGTTTCTCAATTAAATTGAAAAGTCATAAAATGTGGTCATCATGCTTTGTAAACACAAAGCTTGGTCAAAAATGCAACTCCTGATAAATATTGATTTTCAAAATTCTTAAACTAAACCAATTCCCAGCACTCAAAATGACCATGTCATCTCTCTGAAAAGCTAATTGATGCTTAACAAAGGTTAAAAGGCTAAAAATGTGCATATTTTGGGTTAGTATATATTAGTAAAATAAACCCACATATAGTTCACTATCCATGTTAATGCATCCAAACCTTGTTACCCTATAAAAAAAAGTATAATTATGCTTACACCTTACAGTACAAGATGGAGAGAGCAGGTGTGTAGTGTGTTCTACTCCCACTCTTTCAGCATACTGACTAAGGGATATCTGCCACACTACTAAGTCTCCAGTTGCCAACTCAACCAAAAACATAATTTCCTTCATATGACTATTCAATAAAGTTCAAACCATTCATGTTCTATTAAAATTTTGTGAATAATTCACTTCATAAGTATTTCTTAAATCATATTTCCAATATCAGATAAAAGAAAAATATAATTCAAAACACCAAAGACAAAATTACTCAAATGTACATAATCTGTAAAGCTCATGTGTCCCTGATCTGTTCTATGATGGTATCACATTGAAATCTTTTGAAGGATCTTCAGTCCAATACTTCCACTTTTTCCTTTCACCTTCATGTGAAAACATAAATGGTATTCATTTAAATTTCCTTATCTCACTTTTTTCTTTTTAATGGCCTGTATTTTTACTGGACAAACATCAGTTTAGCATAGAAAATAACATGGCATTAGTGTAATATATGTCACAGAGAAAAGGAGACAAATTTACAATTTTCTGCTTTTCTGCATCAAAAAATATTTGTTTATTAAGAGGATCAGATTAACAAATGCCATAACAAATGCCTGTTAGGTAAAATGGAGTGTAAAATTAAAATGGGTGGTGCTATGAAAGTTGTTGATTTTATTAGCCTAATTGATCAATATCTTCAGTCAGTGCACTTGCATTCCTTTCCTAACATGAACCCAAAGATTTGACTGCTCAGCTATGGATAGCAATAGCAACAAAATCCATTTTCTTTATAATCATGGGCAGAAATATTACATTCCAGCAGGCATAATACATTAATACAAAGCAGTCAACTATATGAATGCTCACAGCATTCTGATTACCTGAAAATACTAATCCTGCTAACAATTAAATTGTAACTTAACTTGGCTATAATTTTGTGGTATTCTACTTCAAACATTCTTAGCTTTCCACTGATACCAATATCACTGGTATCTACAAAATACAATTTCTGCAAGTTCTAAATATATCAAGGGGTACTATAGGAAAAATACCTAAATAAAATAAATTTATTTTTTACCCTTGTTACTTATATTTCCTTTCACTTTTTAACCAATACTTTTGCTCTTTTAATAATGTAATGATAATTATTCGTAATGGGATCAACTCGAGCACTGTCAGTCTCTATCCTTCCAATTCCGACATGCACCATCAAATCTTCTCCACATATATTTGGCAATATATGAATTTATTCATATATTAAAATTACATCACTACCTTTGGTTATAAGGAAGAGCTTGGACTTGTTCCTTACTTAAAATCAAATCATCTGGGTAGCATTTACATCCACTGTGGAGGTTGCAGACCACTGCCAGTAGCCATGGCACCATTTAATGTGCAGATAAACAAGCTTGTATAGCAGTGAAGCCTATCTTTACTGTAGACTGACTCTTCCTTGAAACATTACTGTTTTGTGTGTTTATATACCATTACAATAGGTTTTCCCTATCAATGTGTGGTCCTATTGTGAAAAAAAAAGGTAATTGTTTATAAAGTGACCAGGTTTCTCTCACACTATGTCGCTATTACTCCAGCTTACAACCCTGGGGGTACTCATGGGTATCTACAAGTACTGCCATATATACCAAATACTTTCCTGATATAGTGGCTTTATCCTCAGACCCCTACCTGATCACAGCACTGTATTTCCCTATTCAGGGGCTCTGCACCCAGACTCTCACCCATTTATTCATCACAAGCTTTTTTCTTAATATCTGATATTTTTTGGATGTGCAGTTTATCTTATATATCAGTGAGTGTTGTTTCTTCTTAATGCTTAACTGTTAACTGAAAGCATTTAATCTTTACAGTATGGACACGCTAAGGTAAGGCAAATTGAAGATGATATTCTTGTAGACGACACAAAGTTATAGTCATTGGTAGAAGAAATAGTCTGCAGACATAAAGGATAATGCCACAAATAAAGGAAAAAGATCGCAGAAAGCAATGCTCATAGCCTAAGTCCACTCAGTGTTCCCTTGTTTCAGACAATGTTTCCCAGGGGATATCGGGGGAAGAGCCCCCACCCTTGTCAACCCTCCCCTTGGGCAGTACCCAATGGGCACGTCCAGTTACGGCAATTTTGATTGATTCATTAATTTTGTGACCTGTTCTTGGGGACTCTGGTGAGTGCATCCCTACTGTAAAGAATGCCCAGAAACCTTTGCATTGACTGCCAAAAATCACAAAAGCAAATAAATATTGCATGTATGTTACACAGAACAATATAATATATGGTTAATTATGCTAATTACAATTAGCATCCCATCTTGCAGACTACAGTACAACTTGAACATGTCTGCTATGCAATAATATTCCCTGCTCATTTCTGGCGAATGTTCAGACTAAATTTGTCTGCAATTCACCGTATCTTTAATTTATGATAATTACTGTTACATCACATGTTTGTTACGTGTTTTGCAAGTTGGCAGTTGTTTACATGTTCTAAAATAACCATATACCTTCCTAATGACCAGTTTCCAGCCAATGCAGACGGTTTTACAGTGCTAATAATCAATAGTAATCATAACTCTTACAACAAAGCAACTTGTATTAGTTCCCACAAACCCATAATTAAAAAATATATATGTATATATATACATAAAAAGAAACAGCACAACAGCTCCTTTGAAACCAAGATAAACCCACTTTACAACAACTACAAAACATGCAGGCCACTCCATACCACACCCAGTGCTTGGCTGCCTGTGTCCTGTACAGTCTTAGCGCCTGTTGGTACCTGCGAAGCGCAACATTCCCGACAAAGCACGTGACTGCGCCCTCCGAAGCCGACGCCCGAGGATCGTTACTGAGGCAGCCTGGCAGGCGAGGGAGGCGCTCGGCCTTATTGCGTAACGCGGCACTAACGCCTTGCCGGTGTCTATATTCATTCATTTTGCATTCAGGAGCACTGCTATTTGCATTTCTCTGTTTGGTTTGAGAAGTGCAATCAAACAACTAGAGTTGTGCATTTCAGTGTTGGAAATGCACACACACACACACACACACAAAAAAAAAAAAAAACACTCGCGCACGTGTGTGTGTGTGTGTGTGTGTGTGTGTGTGTGTGTGTGTGTGTGTGTGTGTGTGTGTGTGTGTGTGTGTGTGTGTGTGTGTGTGTGTGTGTGTGTGTGTGTGTGTGTGTGTGTATGCGCGCGTGCACACACACACACGACCGCAGAGATATCATAAAATGGGAGGAGGTCCATCGTTATCTCATTGTGTTTAGGGAAAGTCGAGCGGCAATATTCGTAGAACCGATGGGGAGGATTTGGAGGATTGAGGGATATCACTGGAAGGGTTAAAGGCATCATTTGCAAGGCCGAGGGGTGCTATTTATAAAGCGTGAAAGTATTATTGAAATAGCTTAGGGTGTCACTGGAAGGGCTGAAGGGTCATGCTGGATGAATCCTACGAGTCCTATACGGGAGCTGAGGGAGGGGTAACCATTGTTGGATTGTGCTTGGGGCATCGGCTACCCTAAATCCAGCCCTGCTGCGTACGTACTAAAATGTGTGCGTGTATGTATGGACACACACACACACACACACGTGTGTGTGTGTGTGTGTGTGTGTGTGTGTGTGTGTGTGTGTGTGTGTGTGTGTGTGTGTGTGTGTGTGTGTGTGTGTGTGTGTGTGTGTGTGTGTGTGTGTGTGTGTACATATATATATATATATATATATATATATATATATATATATATATATATATATATATCCTATATATGTATATATATATATATATATATATATATCTCCTATATATGTATGTATATATATATATATATATATATATATATATATATATATATATATATATATATGTGTGTGTGTGTGTGTGTGTGTGTGTGTGTGTGTGTGTGTGTGTGTGTGTGTGTGTGTGTGTGTGTGTGTGTGTGTGTGTGTGTGTGTCTACACACACACACACATATATACACACACACATGTATATATTTGTCTATTTACATCTCAACATCACTGCACATTCTTTCCGAAAATGGCTTGAATGAGAGGTACAAGTATATCTAAAATAAAGAAGAAAAATTTTCCAGATACCATATTGGCTCGATAGGAGGGCGTAAACACGGTGACGTTGCCATATTTCCTAAATAAGCAGAGATGAAGGTCGAAAAAGCTCCATTCCATGATTAGGCGTTATTCAGCACTTTCATGCGGCACCTTATGACTCGGCACAGTTAAGATGCCAAGGAATCTAGTAGAAAGCGGTGTGTGTGACTTGGGAACCTGTGGAAGAATTTCACTCTTCATTCATGATACTGATGCTACCACTTTATGATAATAATTATAATATTAATGACGTGATAATGATAATAACAATAATAATGATTACTAGAACAAAAAATATTAATAACAGCAACGGTAATAATGTTGGTATTATTATATTGATAACAATGACAATTATCATGTTGATAATGGTAATGGTAGTGTTGATAACGACATTAATGATGATAATGGTAATACTGATAATTATGATAGTGATAATGATAATAATGATAACTATAATGATAATGATGATGATGGTAATTATGAAAATAAAGATAATAGTAATGATAATAATAGTAATAATGATAATAATATTGACAGCAATAACAATAATAATATCAATAATAACAACATGTGATAATAATAATAATTATTATCATGATAATGATAATAATGGTAATTATAACAATGATGATAATAGTAATGATAATAATAATAATAATGATGATGATAATAATGACAATGATAATGACATAAATGATGATTATAGTGACAGTGATGATATGATGATGAATTAGTAATAATGATAGTAATGAGAATAATAATAAAAACAAAAATGATAATTGTGATGATAGTGATACTGATGGCGATGAGGCTGGTAATGATAATAAGAGAACTAGTAATAACAATAAAAATAAATAATGATAATGATAATAACAGTAGTAATGATACTGTTAATTATAATGATAATGATAATAATAATAACATTAATAATAGTAATGCTAAAGATGATAATAGAAACAATAACAATGATGATAATGCTAATGAACATGATAATATTAACAATAGTAATAATGGTAATGTTAACGATAATAAAGATTAAAATAATGGTGGCAATAAAAATAATAATAATGATATTAATAATGATAACAATAAGAATAATAAAATCATGGTATAACTACTACTAATAATAAAAATAACAATATTAATAATGAAGATGATAATAATAAAGATTATAATGATAACAATGATAATAGTAACGATAGTGATAATAATAAAGATTATAATGATAACAATGATAATAGTAACGACAGTGATAATAAAGTTTATAATGATAAAAATAATAATAGTAACTATTATTGTTATTATTATTATTATTATTATTATCATTATTATTATCATTACTACTACTACTACTACTATTGTTATTATTATTATTATTATTATTGTTATCATTATTATTATTATTATTATTATTATTATTATTGTTGTTGTTGTTGTGTTGTTGTTGTTGTGGTTGTTGTTGTTGTTGTTATTATTATTATTATTATTATTATTATTATTATTATTATTATTATTATTATTATTATTATTATTATTATTATTATTATTATTATTATTATTATTGTTATTATTATTATTATTATTATTATTATTATTATTATTATTATTATTATTATTATTATTATTATTATTATTATCTTTATTATTATTATCAATATCATTAATATAATTTTCTTATTCTTGTTATTAATATTATTGTGATTATTATCATCATTGTTATCATTATCATTATCAATACCATTATACTAAAAATAACAAGAAAGGGAAATGATAATGGGCATTATTGGTTTGTAGATAGATGGAAGGACATGGAAAAAAATAATAATTTAGGTATATAAGTCTTATGCATGCGTATATTGATATGTATTATATTTCTGTGTATGCTGCATGTATAATATATCAGAATATATATATATATATATATATATATATATATATATATATATATATATATATATATATATATATATATATATATATATATATTGATCTATACATTTTATTTCATAGATCGGCATATTTAGAAACATCACCGTCCTTTGTTTACATTTCTCTTTCCACAATGTTTGGGAGGCGCGCGAGACGAACGGAAATATGACTTTTTCGTATTATGTCCTGCTTTGTACGACATTACTTTGTCAGGGTAAATAGAAGTTGTGTGTTTTCATTGAATAGATCCACTTTTGATTCAGCGAATCGTTGCATCATTAGAGTAATTAGGAAAAAAGTTTATTACATCTAGAGGGGAGAGATCTCGAGGGAATTATTGAGTAAAATTTATTAAATATACTAAACAGGAAGTAATACTTACAAAGGGTAGTTTGAAAATTTGAGTGAGCACAGATGGGTGTAATTAAAGTTTCCCTTACAGAGCAAACACTATATGGAAATGATAGAGTGAAGAAATTAAAGAAACTCCTCTGTGCAACTTCTGTCCTTATTTGACATAAGTGTAAAAGAAAGAGATAAAAAATAAAATTAACTCTACTGATGGATATTATGGCTTCCAAAATTCATAATCTGGCAAGATAGAGAGAAATGCCAACAAGCTTCTCCATATATGTTCTGGCATGATGGAGCACGAACTGGCTCATTATTTTATGATGGGTCATCAGAAATTATGTAGTTCATAAGATTTACCCCATTGAATAAAAAATTGTGAATTATGAAATTAATGTTACTATAGAAGCCTCATAGGGATTTTAGGGTACTTTTACCTTATAATAGTATTAGCTGTGTTCTGTTCAGATCTGCATGGAACTTGCTGTATTGTGTTATTTTGCTAATCCCTTATTTGACAGTAAGTTACCAGGAAGATTTACAAGCCCAGGGAGGTTTGCGAGCTGTATCTTCTCAGAATAGATGTGGTTATATCCCCATTTCTCTCATGCTTTCACCCTCTTTCTTCTGTTCTTTTGCCTCTCCATTTTTCTGAAAAAATACAGAACTTTTTATTTGTTTATGCTGTATTAATGCCATATTGTTTATTTCAGCACAAACAGAATATTTGCCAATTAACTGGACAGAGGCAGGTATTATAGGCTTTGGAAGTGAAAGCCATTATGAAGACCCTGCCGTGACACCTCTTGCTCCTTGCCCATGTGATTATACTAGTAATCATTGCGATACTACTTGTTGTTGTGATAAGGTAAGTTGATATTGCAAAGACATATGTTTCCAGTTAAATGTTGGTAATAAATATTTTTGTTAGACAACATTTGATAAAATTATTGATAATGATAATGATAACTTTATGTAGTGTAGTAAAATTATCACACCATGGAAATGTGAGCATGCCCCCCCAAAAATGATGTATAGTATTGAAGTACACAGATTATGGATATAGGCCTAGTATTTTAGTTGGATAATAAAAGAATGTAGAAATATGGTTTGTAATGCTTTTTTCTGATTTTACAAATGCAGCATCAGCATTATATTTTTTTATTCATAGTGTTGAGTTTGTTGATTATTAATGATACATATTACCTAATAAAGATCTTTAGTTCACTTAGTAGTAAGTGTATTTATAATTATCAGCTTATATTTATATCTTTTTCTAAATTTTATTTGCAGGATTGTTCACCCTTTCAGTTAGCAGCATTTTCCTGCCTTGAAGGACTACAGGGAGGCCAAAGAACTGACAAAAATATTGACAATAATTGCAAATATCAAGGGCCATATTCACCAGAGTGGCATGATTTACTGTGTTATATTACTGAGAATAATCCATATCTTGGTCTCTTTTTCCAAAATCTACCTTCAATCCAGAACTATCAAAAATATTTAGATAAAGTGTCGGTTCCACAGTACAGTTATGAGGATACAGACATTCACTTGCAGCAAGAAGATTCTCAGCTGTATTATATATTTGGTGCAGGTATTGAGGTAGTTATACATTTGGAAGATACAATAAGTATTGGATTTTTAACACTTCCACACCCAGTGCTAAATGGAGTGTGCATTGATCATGTTCCTGTCCATTTCCTACAGGATGTTAGTCATGATTGCTCCTTATTGCTAACACCTGAAGTTTGTGAAACAGAGCAGTATTTCAGCTCTCAGTACTACCTTCGTAACTCTGATTCTTTAAACTCAGAGCCATTCACAATTATTGGGAACCTAACTGACCAGCAGGTTGTTAGTGCTGAGGTATCTTATGAATGCATTCAGGATGTCAGTAAATTTATCAAGGTTGAAGGACTGAAAACTTTTCCTGAGCAATTATGGAAATCAGATAAAATTCCTTTTAATGAATGTGATCATCAAAAAGTTCCATATTATAATAAGACATCTCAAATGTGTGAAAATGTTGTACTAAATGTTGAATATCACATGAAATGGAAAGGTGCGTCAATACAGGAAGTACAAGCAAACATTGTTATTGGTAATGTGCCTGTATCCCTTGAAAAAGTCAGTAAGATATATGGACGAGAAGCTATGAAAGTGGAGCCAATGAAAGTAAATAATTATGTAGCAGTGGAACAGACACCTACTAGAAGAAAATCCTTCATCATGTCTGCAAAATCAAGCTTATACCTGATACAGCACTTTGAAGTTAAATTTTATCATGTAGGATATTATAATAGCAGCAATGATACCCTTATGAATATAACAAGTACCTCAGGGAATGATACTTCAGAAGATGGACAAAGCTTGTTTTCATCACCAAGCATTACTGAACGATCTGGTAACCCAGGGTACCAGCATGGAAAGCCTCTCTTAGCAGGATATATTGTGTAAGGCATATACAGTTGTACTTATATTCAAAATACTTTGAGAAAGTAGATGTGAAACTGTAGCTATGTACTTTTAAGCTGTTGGTACCAAGAATGCATGTACATATGCACTGCCTACAGTAGTGGTTTTGTTTTATTTTCTTTCCACATTGATGACTTCAAATGTGCTTAGGCAACAAGCAGTACCTTACCTATTTACCCCATTCCTTGAATTTTAAGGAAGAAAATATGTTTTTATTATTACTGTTATTGTTAATAGTATCATGGTGAGATTAATAATGCAACTAATAGTAAAAGAGTGAAAAAAAGTGAAAAAATGTATAAACATGGAATATCAGGGTAGGCCAGTAATTGTATCCTTGTGAAGCCATCTGTGTATAATTAAAATTGATAAAACAAAACTGCAGTAAACTGTGCATGTCATGTGACTGGTGTCAATAGATTTTGATAGTAAGATTTTTATAGGGTATTAGTTATACTGAGGCCTATTCACTACTCATACTAAGAAAAGCTAGATATAGCACTTATTTAATGTGTAATTTATTGATTGATTATTTATGTATATCTGTTATATGAATTTTGAAGTATGTGTAGATTTGTTTGAAATAAGAATTTTAAGAATAAGGCATCATACCTACAAAGGAATAATATTTATAAAGATAATTTTATTTTTTCCAGGTACAATAACTCTGATGAAGCAAATACATCCTCCAGTTCGCTGTTGTTTGTAGACATAAATGATGAAACTGGTCTATACATCTTCAGTCCAGGTATTGAAAAATATATTTTGAAATGTAATGGTATTTGCATATTTGCCCTTGGGATGTTTTTTCTTTTTCTTTAATAAATCTTTGCTTTAACAAGAATTTCAAATAATGTATTATGGTTTGTTAGTTTGACTAACTTTAAAAAAATATATATATTTTTTTTCATGTCATTTAGCAGACTTAACTAACTCTTCTATTGTAGGTGGAGAATGTTTTGAGGAAAGGAGTGAACGCATAGTCTTTGGTGTAGATACGATGTCTGCTTGCTATTTTTCTTGGAATGCCACTGTATCTTGCAGTGATCTGATGTAAGATTTTCTGTTTCACATCTTGTTAAACTGAATTGTTCCTTTTATTTTTTTTTACTTTCCTTTTTTTCAATGTATCTTGTTAGGAAGGTCTGTTAGGAATTTTTTTCTACTACCCATCATACCAATTTAAATTCATTCTGAACTATTTACGGTATCTTAAGATAAAAATGACTGTTTGAGGAAACATTGTATCTTAATATTTTATTTTTGTAATATCTTATTATCTATAGTGGGCACTGATAAAACATAAAGTTTTGATGAGTATTTTCTTGTGAGTCATGTCATTTCCACATAAGTTGTAATTATTACTATACAGAGTTGAAGTAACTAGTATTTTAGCTATTTATGTGAATTGAATTGTTGTTAAACTTTTGTTTTTGTTATTTGAGTTACAGGTTTTAAAAAACTATTCTTACCATTTTTCAGTGAGAGAATTACAAGTGCCCTTTATTCACTGGTTAAGGGTGATGTTGTCAGCAAGTTTGGATGGCCAAATATAACACTTGAAAATGAGTTTTTACCAGTTGTGTGGTTAGTTCTTTTCTCTACTAAGTATTGTTTTAAGTTAATTTTTTTTACTGTTGATATTTTTTTTATTTTTTTATTATAGATGTTAATGTAAATCTTTTGCTAAGAATGTTTAATGAATATTTAGTGCTAGAAGATTAGCATTTCATTTTGAGAGTTTTATTTATTTATTTATTTATTTTACAGGGATACCCAAGAACCAGAATTAAAACCAGGAACTAATGCTTGTCCCATCATATCATCCATGGAATATGAATTTGTTTACCAAGATGTTGTTGATTCTGATAAAAGCCCTATATCTGTGCACCAGCTCTTAGGATGTTACATTAGGTAAGGATTGACACCTAGAGGAAACAAACTGCTTTTTTTCCATTTTTGAGAAAAGCTATATAAAGAAAATTAGTGATTTTCTTTAAAATAACTACTATGATGACACTTGCCTTCTTGTCATATGGCCTATTAGCTTGTTTTCTTGAAAGGTCTTTCTGTTCATATGGCTTGGGAGCTGATATTAGTAGTGAGAATAGTCTCTTCCTCTGAGACTTTGTTAGATCCCAAAGATTTAGGTTTTCTGCCTCCTGGTACCAGCATTTCAACCCACAGTGTTAGCTTGTGATAATACTTTTAAGGTGCCAAAGGAGGTTAACCACAGCCCTGTTAGCACTCATTGCAAGTTCTTCTGGAATTGTAGGGTCTACTGAAGTGTTGAGTTTTGTGACACCAACCATAGACTGGTTATTTCACTTGGATTAAATGTAATTTAGGAGTCCATTGGTGACTAGGTAGCAAGGTAGCAATTTATCTTGTAGGAGATGTTAGAGGCCATTAATGGTGTCTTTCAGTTTGACTGGCTGGCAGCTGAGATTTGCATAGACTTGCCTAGAAATCAGACACTGTTAAGGAATGCCAAAGAACAGCATGTTAGGAACCTTGTTGAGCCCTTAGAAAGCTGAAAGAAAAGTTCACCTCATGTTTGGGTCATCTCACATCTGGGGTGCAAGAGCATTGTGCTGATTACTTTGAGCAGTTGTACTAGCTTGACCCACTAACAGTTAGCATGGAATATGAGTGGCATCGTGATCCTAGTGCTAGTCCCACCCATTATTGAGGCAGTATCCAAATGAAAGGGTAGTAAAGCAAAGGGAAGTTGTGGGATCCCTGCAGAAAAATAAAGGTAGATGGGGAGTCTGTGGCTTATGCATTACATACTATTCTGGTTGCCATCTGGCAGTCTAATACAATTTCCCCGGCCTGCTGTGGGGTGTGGTCATCCCTCTCTGGTGGGGGAAAGAGGATTGCTGATGTTGCAAGATGACTGCTCTCATGCTCACGTATCAGATACTACTTACTGTGGTATGAGACTGATTCAATTGATTCACTCCTGGCAATAGGCAATTGGAATTACACCAGAAGGTTACTTATTTCATAGCAAGCCTTTATGATAGTACTGGAAGTGCTGTAAAGTGTGTTAGAGCCATGTCAGCATTCTGTCCAAAGAATTTAAGAGGGAAGCAGGGTTCTGTTTGTACATCAATGGATGTAGCCACCATCCAAATGCAAATGGTACAATGCTGGACTGTCTAAGTCATTGACCTTGTATTGCTATCTTTTATGAGTCTTTAAAAACTAGTGGGAGTTCTTATAACTTTATCTTGTCAGAAAATCAGTTCCAGAGAATTGATGGGCTTTGCTGGAGCAAAAAATGCATAGTCCATGGCAAGTGCTTAATGCTTAATTGGGTCAGTTACTTTTTTTTTTGTATTCATGATTTGCTCCTCATGAATTGCTGATTATTTCATGAAATAGTTAGCATATTCTCCACTCCCTCCCTCACTTTGAGGACTATATATATGATATAAGGGATAATTAGGACTTCATATGTGTTAATATTGATATAATGTATTAGTGGGTAATGTATAAGTAAAGGTAGTGAGAGAGTGTATTCTATTTTTTCTCAAACAAACATACTCACTTATGTGTCTTTTTTTTTTCTTACAATTACGGAATTGAAGACATTTTTTGCTGTATACTGCTATGCTGTTATTATTTTAAGACTTATTCTTCGCTTCAGATTCTACTATCAGGAAGTGATACATCATCCGAGTATGCCTAGTGGTTCAGTGTATCTAAGTACAAGTGTAAAGTTCTTCAAAAGTAAAAAACCATCAGGGTTGTCCAGGTACGTTGTAGCTGATATTTGTGAACAACATAGATATTATGATATATTGCATTAATTTTATTTTGAATATTGATACAAATTTATTGACTTCTAAGTACTTGTTAAAATCTGAATATCAGTACTGATTTAAAGGAAAGTAGAATTAAAGAATCTTTTATAGCTCCCATATTATTTATTATGGCTGATTTTTAACATACCTCACACGTTATTCCTAACAAAGGTTCTGGGAAGTCATGGATGATCGATGGTGCAGTGGTGGAATATGTTGGCACGAAATACTTCAGCCCTGGACCCATAGAGAATATGGAGAAGGAGGAGTGCTTGGTGGACATATGTATACAGCTTCTGTCACTGACTTGATCACTAATACTATATTGATGGTAGTAATTTTCATACCCGTAGTTATTCTTATTATTCAGCATAAGTACAAAGTAAGATTATAGTGTACATGGGCAAGAAAATATGCAAGTTCTGTTTGATGGTTTGTGTAATTTGAGTAATATAGTTAAAGTGATATAATTAGAGCATAAATGTCAGTGGCTCAGTAGGGTTGATATTTCCCTCCATATTTTGAAGGCCTGTCTATGCACCTACAACTAAGATTGCAGTGTTAAGAAGAACATCCTATTCAGCAGCAATGAAAAACCCTAAAGACCCAAAAGGGCAGCACTATAGGTATAAGCAAGATAATGGAAACAGTGTATGATTTAATTTTTATTTTATTTAATTGTTTTTTATTATTATTATTATTATTTTTTTTTTTTCATTAACTGAATAATTTATTTTTCCTTTTTATTCTTTGACTGTCCACTGATTAACTCAAACAGGTTTGTATACATGTTAGTCAAGAATTGGTAACTTCTGGTGTTGTATGACCTGGTTTAGGAAATACTATGCTTTATTTTAATGTTTTTTATTTCATTTATTCTTGATGTCCATACCAATATTATATATATTTCTTGTGATGCACATAAAGAGAAAAAAAATATGTTTTAAAATCATTTCTTAAAAATAATTTTGTGAATATTAATTTTTGCATTCTTGAGTGAAGTGCCTTTTGAAAAGATTTCAAATGTCAGAATTGGAGTTTATGTTGTGTTTTATTAATGATTTGTACTTGCATATACTAATGAATAACTTTTTGAGTTTTGTTTACTAGTGATGACAAATTTATATTCCCTCCCAGATTTTAAGTGATCTCATTTTCTAGTCAGAAATATATTTTGTTTATATGTATAGTTTGGAAATAAAAAAATAGTAATATACCCGAGCATTTGATTTTATAATCTAAGGATGAACTTTGTTTTTTCATCTAGTATTGGTGTCTGATGCTTAATGTGTTTGGCTCATTGAAGAACACTTTTCATTTTTAGTAGCTGGAATAATCAATTAAGAATATTTATAATGGCAAATTAACTTTTAAAACGTTATTTTCATATAGATTTATATATTTGTGTATATGTGTGTGTGTGTTTGTATATGCTTGTTTATATGTATATGTACATATATGCATGTACATATACATACTGTATGCATGTTTATATACATATACATATATATGTATGCACACACACACACACACACACACACACACACACACACACACACACACACACACACACACACACACACACACACACACACACACACACACACACACACACACACACACACACACACACACACACACACATATATATATACATATATATGTGTGTGTGTGTGTGTGTGTATATATGTATATATATATATATATATATATATATATATATATTATATAATATAATATATATTATAATATATATAAAATATATATATAATAATAAATATTATTATTTATATATATTGATTATATGATATATTATATATATATATATATAGTATATATACTATAATATATATATTAAATATATATATATATATATATATATATAATATATATATATATACATATATATATATATAATTATATATATATATACATAATATATATATATATATAATTATATATATATATATATATATATATATATATATACATATATACATATATACATATATACATATATATATAATATACTATATATATATATATATATATATATATATATATATATAATATATATTATATATATATATATATATATATATATATATTAACATAGACTGAAATTCCTGCCATTTTGTTCTCTGTTGTTACTGACTAGACAACATTATAAGTTACTGTTTGCTTAAATCATATACTAATTATCTCAAAATCTTCTTAGGCTTTGAGAGTAAACACATAATTTGCATGTAAATTTATCTACTGTATAAGCACTAATTTATATCAGTTATTTAGTATACTTAAATTTACACAAAGTGAGTATATATATATATTTATGCTGTAGTAGTATACTGCAGTTGGAGCTCCATGTTTTTCTTAGGAGTTCTTTAGTCTTCTATATTGTGCAGGTATCTGTAAAAATAAGTTATTATTGGTGACGAATTCATTGTTTAGATATGTAATATCTCTCTTTATACCTTGCAGAAAAAAATACCAGTCTACAGTGTTTTTTCAAATTCACTGATTACAGATTTATTTATATTTGTGTGGTTTTAAATATATGTATAACATGGCTGAAACTCACGTCAATGCTGAACCCCAATAAGCCATGTTGAATATGGAAAATATGAATGGTATAAGGAATCTGCTCTTGATCATGAGGGGTATATTGACAGGATAAACATTTGGAGTTCTGTATCTCAGTGGCAATGCCGATTCATCCTGCGTCCACCCATTAGTGATTGCTCTGTGGTGCTGTTCTTCACTGCTCATGTTACTGGATACTAGAACCTTGGTAATGTTATGTCTTGCACTATCTTGACTTATATTTGCTTGTGATTTATCCGTTTCAGAAGATCCAGTGCAGCAAACTCTCTGAGGATGAAGGTGTACTATATTAGTTAAATATTTGTATTGGGATTAAAATATATATTCAAGCAAAAATTATTTAACTAGTAAAGTTCCTTTTCAAAAAAAGGGAAGAAAAAAAAAAAAACAGCACTGATACTAACCAAGAAGTTCTTTCTTGTAAATGTAGCAGAGAAGTCTATTAATGTCTGAAGCAGTACAACAATAAAGATCATCACTATAGAGAAGAAAAGCCATATGTCCACTAGCTTGAAGTAAGATGTCTTTGGCAGGGAGTTGGAAGTCTGGAAGCCATTTCATTAACTTGAATATTTAATTTAGCACAAGTTATTATGTTTATAAATGTATGTATAATTACAGACATATATTACATACTGTTCTGCTGCATATACTGTAAATATACTGTACATGTAAGTCAATGTAAAGGATCAATATAGCCAATGTGGATGTAAAAATAAGAATATGGGTTACAGCATACCTGTGTGTAAAGAGATGAGAGCACTAACAGTGATGTGAGAGCCACCACAATGCGGGAATTGAAGTCTTGGGGATTGAAGAAGAATGTCGCATAGGCAATGATTATAAGTAATGTAGATGGTATATAGAGAGTGAGTAGGTAGAAGACATAGCGACGCTGGAACCTCACATACACACTTACTGATGAGAACTCTCCTCCCTCATCCATTTTGATAGACACTTTTCCTGTGACAAAAAAACAAAGTTACAGTAAGAATCATTCTGATTCAACCTTTGGTATGAATGATGTTTAATGAAGCAAGGAATGTTACAGAATTTATAGATAGTCGTATAAAGTCTACTTAAATGAGAAGCAAATAGATCTTTATTCTGATTGACTGCTTGTTCCACATCATTAGCATTAGTGAGGCACATGAAGGAGTAAATTTGCCATTGTTTATGTAAATTGTACACAAGTAACACCATCTCTTATGCAAGTCTAAACTTTTTAGGGTCCCACATGGAACAGATTAGGT
>NC_051393.1:7953756-7956256 GCF_015228065.2 Penaeus monodon
ATTTTTTTTTATAGGGTCTCCCATCTTCGCTTGCTGACGTATGCGAATTTTCATGTAATGGATGGTTTCCCAAGCAAAAGAATATTCAACGCAAAAGTGTGTGTAAATTTTTAGATGATTTAGCTTCGCTATTGACTAGAGAGTAAAAAAAAACATATGTGTATGTATAAGCGTTTATATATATATATATATATATATATATATATATATATATATATATACATATATACATATATATATATATATATATATATATATATATATATATATATATATATATATATATATATATGCACACACACACACACACACACACACACACACACACACACACACACACACACACACACACACACACACACTCACACACACCAGGATTCACAAGCTCTCAAACGGTTGACTCTTCCATGCTTAACCTAGTAATATGGTTTCCATACAAGTTACATGCGGAAATCAATGTCCTCTAGTCAGCAGTTTCCATGCATAAGGAAAATGGCTTAATCAGCAGTTCCTTAGATATTAAGCCATCCCATGGCTCATTTTCATAGTCTGCATATTGTTCCTTCCTGTCTTTATTTTATTTACCTCTGTTGCAAGCAAGGTGAATTTGTAACACATTTGTGTGGGCGTGTGTCTGTGTGCGTGCGTGCGTGCGTGTGTGTGTGTGTGTGTGTGTGTGTGTGTGTGTGTGTGTGTGTGTGTGTGTGTGTGTGTGTGTGTGTGTGTGTGTGTGTGTGTGTGTGTGTGTTTGTGTGTGTTTGTGTGTGTTTGTGTGTGTGTGTGTGTTCTCTTCTCTCTCTTCTCTTCTCTTCTCTTCTCTTCTCTTCTCTTCTCTTCTCTTCTCTTCTCTTCTCTTCTCTTCTCTTCTCTTCTCTTCTCTTCTCTTCTCTTCTCTTCTCTTCTCTCTCTCTCTCTGTGTTGTGTGGTGCAGCGGTAGCGATCTCGTCTAGAAATCTCGATGACCTGCGTTCAAATCCCTCGACGCCAGTGGATGGTAACCCCGGCCGTTCCTTGCACACAGGGGATAATTTAGAAGCAAAATAAAACAGACAGTATGTCACACCAAGAATATCCATTGTAACAAATGGAGTCAAACTAAATTATTATTGTTATTATTACTCTCTCTCTCTCTCTCTCTCTCTCTCTCTCTCACTCTCTCTCTCTCTCTCTCTCTCTCTCTCTCTCTCTCTCTCTCTCTCTCTCTCTCTCTCTCCCTCTCTCTCTCTCTCTTCTCTCTTTATTTCATTCACTCACTCGCTCTATTTACAACAAACTTATTACTATCATCATCATTATCTAATGTCTAATGTACCCTTTTACACCGGCTATCCTTGGGGTCAGTTCGCTACGTGCGCGGAGGAGGAGGCGGGAGACGCCCTCGCCTGGGCCTCGCAGGTCTGGGACATCTACGGCAAGGTCAGGTGGGTGATTAGGCGGAAGGACGACATCTGCCGGCAACAGGAGAGGTACTTTACCATCTTCCCTGATCGATTCTCTCTCAGCGAAGCCTTACACTTGTGTCAGGTAATCTGCACTACCGGAGAATGGGATTGATAGATTACGCACTTTATCCTCATCAGTGTCATTTTCCCCTTTAGGTATTGATGAAAGTTCTTTATTACATCTTTTTCTTTGAAACCTATACTGATCTAGTATGAAATCGTATCAATATCTGACCCAAAAGTGGCCGTACCTGGGACATCCACCATAAACAGTCTGACACCTGCAGGTGGTTGGTGGGATCATCGCCGTGCCGCAGACGGACGAAGAAAACGCGTGGTTATACAACGAGTCAAAGATTCATGACGCCTACTGTTCGCGTGGACAGTCTTCTTACTTATGGCTGGGCGCGAATGACGAGAAGGAAGAGAGGCAGTGGGTTTACTGGGGCACCGGGGAGCCCATATCTTGGGAGAGCAAGTGGCGAGGAGATGGCCCCAACGGAGGCACGGTGGAGAACTGCCTTGTTATGCTCTCCGATACCTTCCCCGGTCGCTGGTCGGACATTGCCTGTCTGGATACTTACTCCTTCTGCGTCCCGTGCGAGTTCGAGACGAGGACGTCGATATATCTGAAGGGCCCTGCCGTGTGCGAAGGATCTCCGTTCAACCTGCAGTACACGCTTGGGGACCACGTGGGAGGGCGACCGGCCTTAGTGGGATTCCTTCACACTTACATCTTTTGGGACCAAAAGGGGTGTATAGGTACATAACTACCTTGGTTCTTGCAGTTCAGGGATTCACAAGCTCTCAAACGGTTGACTCTTCCATGCTTAACCTAGTAATATGGTTTCCATACAAGTTATATGCTTAAATCAATGTCCTCTAGTCAGCAGTTTCCATGCATAAAGAAAATGGCTTATCAGCAGTTCCTTAGATATTAAGCCATCCCATGGCTCATTTTCATAGTCTGCATATTGTTCCTTCCTGTCTTTATTTTATTTACCTCTGTTGCAAGCAAGGTGAATTTGTAACACATTTGTGTGGGCGTGTGTCTGTGT
>NC_051393.1:7971256-7998756 GCF_015228065.2 Penaeus monodon
TGGCTTTAGTTCTGTAGTTATTTCAGTTGGGAGACCTTCCCTTTGGATCATTGCTCCATCTCTTGTTACCTGCCACGGTAACTCTACCACAACGTGGTCGCCTTCAAGAAGCTGATCTGGTGGTAGAACATTAAGATTCTCAGATTCACACTGCATCACATTGGTAAAATTCATGGCAAGAATCACTTCTGGCTCCAGGAGGGTCATTTGCGGCGGCTCAACGGCCAAGTCTTCACTCACGGGGACTGTTTGTGCATACGCACTTTCGTCGATCTCTACAAGAGGTTTTATCCCGTCTATGTCAAATCCACGGTAACTATTGCTTGTCTTCAAGGGGCTTTGTAGATTTTCTGTGTTTCTGAGAACTCGGGCATGGGCTGGCGACGCTGGCACTGGTCGCGGTGGTCTCTGATAATCACCGTACTTGTTCTCGTCACCTCCATAACTATCCCCAGACGGTATGTAGGCATTCTCGTCTGTCCGGTTATGTGCCTGGAAGATGGGACCAGGGCGGTGATCAAGGTGATTCTGTTGTTGTTCCATTAAAGGTCCCAGACCACGGCGTGATTTTGTTCTTTTGACAGGTGGTGGAGACATGATGTCAGAATCAGAAGAAGGTGTGCATGGTGTCTGGGGCGTCTCGGGTGTTCCGTCAAACTCTCGCTTGTTTTTGCGCGACTTGGCAGGTGTGCGTTCCATGCGCTCACTGCGATACTTCTCCAGCCATCGTAGAACCTGGGAGAATCAGAGCATTGATAAGACTAATGAAACTAATAATTAATTGAAATCACGGTAGTATAATGCAGATTTATACAGTATAGCGTTAACGACAATTCACGTAAACTCACATCATCTGTGCATTCTGCAGGGGATAGTTGAGGATTGATGTTCAGGTCAGGAGTCCTATGAAGGGTTGCGTAAGGGTGTTCCGCGCAATGACGATTTGCGTGGGTAAATCGGGATGTGCATCCTGAAAGAATTAACCTCAGATTAGACATTTGGTTTGCTTTAATAAGAAAAAAATAAATGGAAGTAAATAAATAAAGCCAAAAGAAAAAACATGAAAGGGGAAAATAACAAATGGGCATTAAGCAAGATGTAGGGGGAGAGAGAGAGAGAGAGAGAGAGAGAGAGAGAGAGAGAGAGAGAGAGAGAGAGAGAAATAAGGAAAGAGAAAGATAAAGATAAAGAAAGAGAAAGAGAGAGAGAGAGATAAAGAAAGAGAGAGAGAGAGAAAGAAAAAAGTGTATGGTGACTAACTCATTATCACAAAGGACTTCAGCTCAACTGTATTACCTGGTGCTGAGCAGATGAAGGGCTTTTCTCCGGTGTGGAGGCGTTGGTGAGTCTTCAGCTGCCCACTCTGGGTAAAGGCTTTAGTACATCCTGGATAGTCACACTGGTAGGGACGTTCACCTGGAAAAGGTATTCTTAGTTAATAATAATAATAATAAAAAACTAAATGATGAGATTTTTACTTCCACATCCTTGACTACAAATAATAAACTGGAAAGGTGCATATATATATATATATATATATATATATATATATATATATATATATATATATATATATATATATATATATATATGTGTGTGTGTGTGTGTGTGTGTGTGTGTGTGTGTGTGTATAAATATATATAATATATCATATTTCACCTGTTTCACATACAGCTTATTTAGATTATTAGGGTATTAAGCACACACCTATTCAATGACACTGGTCTTCATACACAACTGATATGTACAGAAAGAATGTGTATATATGCAATGCTAAATGTCCTATTAGAACGACGTGAACTTTAAATTAATAAGAGTACATTTAAATGAATTATGCGAGTACGTTTTAAATACACAAAATCTACATCCCAATCTATACAAAGAAATTAATTAAATGGTAAAATTGTTAAGTAATTACGTCCTTAGAACAAGTGTTATTGATCAATCTGAAATCATACGATCCTGTTCAATAATACAACTAAGAGATACGGTAAAAGCAAAATAATACGAATAACAATCAATAAGGATTCGTTCTTTTAGGATAACGCACAGGAACGTATGTCAATAATCGAAACAAAACCACGAAAATTTGTTTATTTCTATTTTCCAAACGATAAACGAAGTACCAAAAGCAACGTCTCGCAGTTCCTCGGAGGGGGGGAAACGCCAGAAGAGGCCCTTTTATCTCAACAAAGACGGCGTCATGTGTTTCTCCCGCGCATTCCGCTCCCGCCTTTTAACACATGACTCACAACAATGTTTTCCTTTTCGTTGCGATTTTGCCCGGTTTCGTATCTTAAGCTTGGTCAATTTGCCTTAATCCCTTACATTTTTAATTAAGTAAATATAATTCAAGCAAATAAGCTGCCCTAAACTGGGAAAAAACTCGATGTTGATTTAATGTCGACAATTTGCTCGAAGTGGCAACGGGAGCCTTTAACATCTAACATACCCCTGGGCATCCCCCCCTCCGCTCTTTAAATTATGGGGGATATGGTTGTTTAACCTCGAGTCATAATGAGTGACCTGTTCGGTTACATGGGGTCAGGTCAACCCCGTGTACTAGGGGGTCAGGTCATAGCAGTTCGCAATAGCGGGGTTTACGGAGACAGGAAGTAAGGTGATCTTTGAATTGCGCTCATTCGTTGGGTAAAAAAAAAATATATATGCAAATGAATAAAAATAAATACAAGGACCATTTTAGATTTTCTAAATACGAACCAATCAATTCGACGCAACGATTTTAACCGCAACCTAAGAAAACAAAACTTTCACGCCCGTAGTCGATTTACGATATTTAAATAGCACTCAATCTGGCCGCCATTTAGCCGGACCTGCCCCTTGCACGGCTCCTGAATCACGGCGACGGAGCCAAGACTTCCAGGAAGGCGCAACGGCCGCCCTGCAGCAGCCGAGGGGCAACGCGGCGCCCTAGAACGAGGAGGAGAGCGCCCTTCCCGCCACGAGGTCCTGCGGCGGCGTCCCGTTGCGCAATCCGCCACGAGACAATTCCTTTTTAAAAATCCTCGCCTCTTGTTTTTTTTTCCCTCGTCCGTCTCTCTCTCTCTCTCGTCTTGGCTGTATGGCTTCCATAACGATCGTCCGAGAGAGGACGTGCGTGGGGGGGGGGAAATCGCCGTGCTTTGGCGAAAATGGGACCGTTTAGTCCGTTTAAAAACGTTACCGGAATCTTGACGTCATTCTCCCGCCAAGTTGTTGTGCATCTCGCCTGACCCACTTTCGAAACTTTTAACTTTTCGACGGCACAAACTCCACATATATTATGGTTTTGGTGTATTCCCGTGCTTATGGAGCGAATTTCGTTCGTTTTGAGGCGATACAACAGGTGCAGTTTAAAAATGGCGAGTTAAATGCCAGGAAGACGCCTTACCTGTGTGCGTTCGCAGATGAGCCTGCAGGGACTTCTCCCTCGGGAAAACTCGGTTGCAGATGGGGCACTTGATGCTGCTGGGCGACTGGGCTCCCTCGATGATGAGGGTGTTGATGGCGTCCGCCCTCGGCCGCCCTCGCTTCGAGTCGCAGCTCTTCAGGTCCGGGCTCTCGCACGGGTTGCTCCCTCCACTGCAGCACGGGCTACTTAACTCCACTTTGCACGCATTTTCTCCCCAGTTCCACGGGTATAACGTATTATCCGTCATGGGGGGGCTCCCAGAAAACGACATTCCCGAAAAGGCCCCGTTCTGACGCCGTTTTGGCGTAGAAAACTGAGAATCTTCACGACACTTCTCCGACATGTCTGCACACTACAAGTCCATGAGCCTGGCGCGGCGCGAATGGCTTTCGCGCCAAAACAAATCGAAAACTTCGCGCGCTTTTCTTCGAGCGCTGATTGGCTGACCATTTTGTATCAGTTGCGCGGTAAACACTGTTATTTTTTACCAATACAAGAATTATACCTTTAGCTAAATAATACGAAGCAAATATAATCACTCCTATGAAATACTGTGAGTTTACAGTTCACCATGACGAGTCGCATGTACGGGAAAATAAAACTTCAATAATAGGCAAATAGTTCCCGCCGCCCATAAACCTGACGGGTTTTAATGTTTTTATCGTTTTGACGATGTTATTTCATTAACTAGATATATTTGAAATAAGAAATATATGTCATTAGAATAACTGATCAACATAGTTTTCAATTATATTTACTTATATCTTAAATATGCAGTGTTATTATGACGTGTCCTTTAAATTCACGTTCCTGAGACGCCCGTTGGGACTGCAACCCGAAGTCCGCCGAGCAGTCGACTCACGCCATTTTGAATGATCGGAAGAAGAGAAGGCTGAAAAGCAGCCCACAAATCTTATAATATCCTCGTCATCAGAGGATCTTGTTGAACATGGAGAACTCTTACGGCATAGGGGTTCGTAACCGCTACGAACTCTTCTACAATGAAGATGTCGACCCAATGGATCTTTTAAAACAAAGTGAAAAGGTGAAGGATAAGGCCGCTGAGAAGGAAAACAAGGGGAAAACCGCAAAGGCTAAGGCTCCCGTAGTTAAGAAAGGTGTCAAGACCGAACCTGCTCCTAAGGCTGCCGACAAGACGAGTGTACCCGGTGAGTGCTTGCAACATTTGAGCATTATGAGAGGCATGTCAGTAGTGTTTCGAGGGAAGATGGCCCGAGTGGCGGCGGCGGCGGAGGGCCGTGGCGGCACGTGCGCACCTCGGCGCTTTGTTCGGGGCGCAGTGTCGCGGTCACCTGCATGCGCTGCATCTCGGCTGCAACATGCTAGCAATTTTGTCAGCTTTTTGGGATGCTCTTGTCATATTGTAGTGCCAGTTGAGAGTTGGGAACACGCGGTGTCACGGGCCGAAGGAAGCTATTAATAGCGCAGTCACACCGTGTGGACGGCGCCCGCCAGGCAGAACGGCGCCCTCGCAGTGTTCCTGGTCACGCGGATTGCATTCCTGGTAATGGTGTGCGAGGGGAACCGGTGGCGCCAGTGCCATTTATTCAAGAATGTGGAGTGTCAAGGTGGCACGGTCACCACTCGTGGAAAATCAATAGTATTGACTGCCACTTGGTCATTCTCACCTGGCCAGGTGAAGCACGAGATGCAGCCCTTTCTGGGGCAAAAATAACCCTAGGATTTAAAGAAATCCATGTGTCTGTAGAGCATGGGTATGATTTGCTAAAGTAGTGAGAAACACTCCTTAATAAGAACTAAAAAAAAAAAAAAAAAGTTACAACCCTAGTTCCACTAATATTATGGCTTGGCCACATATTTTCACAAATTAAACTAATTTCCTGTGAGGTGATCATCGTAAATATCTAAGATCTTCAATAATTTTTTATTTATGTAATTAGAAATGTATTTCTAAAATTCTTTAAACCTATAAGCTATAAGTCTTAAATGCCATGGATGTAGTTCCTGTGGCCTCATATTTACTGCAAAATCCTAAAAATATCTGCTGCGTATCACCACTCAGAGACTAAGTCCACAGCACCTTCACAGAGCCAGTTCTTAAGGTCATGTATTTTGTAAAGACATGAAGTACTATTAAAGGGAGGGGGGGGGTGTAAAATGGAATCTCCCCCTCCCCTCTTCCCCTTTCCCTAATCTAGGAAATATACAAGTTTTATAAGTTTTGTTTGGACTTTTGGGTTTGCATGATAATCTGGTTGTGGGAGTTGGTGTCGGCAGGGTGCGTCTCTCTTTTTAACAAATACCCTACATGGTATGTGTACGTAAATTGAGAAATTTGGGGATACTTTGCCATATCAGTTTTGCGGCAAGGTAGATGTGCGTTTCCCCTTTGATTTCATCCTACCAGTGAATATTGTAGTCCCTAGTAAATTAATCTTTACATTCATATTTGTATCCTACCTGTGTATTAAAAGAAAGTAACGTACAATATATATGTATATATATATATATATGTATATATATATGTATATATATATGTATATATATATGTATATATATATGTATATATATATGTATATATATATGTATATATATATGCATATATATATGTATATATATATATATATATATATATGTATATATATATACATATATATACATGTATATAATATATATACATGTATATAATATATATACATGTATATAATATATATATGATATTATATATATGTTTTAATATAATATGTATATATATATATAATATATACATGTATATATATATGAAATATATATATATACATTTTATATATATATGTATATATATATATACATGTATATAATATGTTATATATATATACATGATATATATATGATATATATAAAACATGTATATATATATGTATATATATATAATGTATATATTATATTATATATATACATGTATATTAATGTATTATAATATTAAGTATATTATATGTATATATATAAATGTAATATATATATTATTTTATGTATATATGTATATATATATGTATATATATATGTATATATTTTATATATATATAAAATGTATATATATATTATTAGTAATATATTATGTATTATATATTATATATATATGATATATATATATATTATATATACTTATTATTTATATATATATGTATATATATATATTATATATATGTAGATATATAATATATATGTATATAATATATGTATATAAATATATGTATATATATATATATGTAATATGTATGTGTATATATATTATATATGTATGTGTATATATATTATATATGTATGTGTATATATATTATATATGTATGTGTATATATATTACATATCTATAGTAGGGCTGCATCTGTCAAGCTAACACATAAACCTAAATGAACTTGAAACCTTAACCCCTGGACCCCCTACCACTTGCAGTTTTCCCAAGCACATGTACACTTTAACCCAGTAAAAAACATGATCAAGTGAGACATATTAGGAAGCAGTATATTTAAATACTTATTATAGACCTATGTGAGTGCTCCCAATTTTAGACTTTCTTGTAGTTAAATGGGTTATTTTTATCATGGGAATCTGGCTTTTCAGGACAGTATGTTTTATTCTCGTGATGTCGATGAATCTTATAATTTCCGGCGCAGTCATAACCTTGATAAGTCCCCTCAGCCGGGGAGGATGTCAAGTATATCAGGGAAATCATGGGGTAAAACAGACTGAAATAAGAATTTAGAACAAAAGTAAGCTAAACCAGCATAAAAAAATACTTTAAATTGGCAAATGAAGCTACAAACTCTTTTTTGAAGAAAAAATACGGAAATCCAACCCATCTTGGCAAAATTTACCGGAATTCACACCATTCAAAACCCCGCAGTCTTTGTACAGTATATTCTTTATATTCCCTATCCTGGTGGGGTTTATAAAATACATTGTTATTCCATTTTGTATATAGCTAGGTGGCTTGGATCCCTGGACCCCCATGAGATTTACACAATATGCTTTATAAACTCCTTACCAGGGGCTTTACCCCCTGAACCCCCACAGGGGAATAAAATGTCATTAAATAAATTAATAATTTGCTTCTACAAATAACTTGTCCACTGAAAACCACATTGAATTACTTCGTGAAACCAAACTTTTTGCCTCCGTTTGTCTGAACTGCTTGATTTTTGATGACTTATTTAATCAACTTGGGCTCAAGTATCAAGCTTTGAACATTAGTAATGTCTACTTTTGCATGCGCAGGTTATTTTTCAGAATAGTGTAAAATAACCATTAAAACATGTTAAGTATAATCGCAAGAAAAGAATTCATAAAGTTCCATAAATTGAATAAAGCAGGCATTGGTGGTTGATGATTAAAAAAAAAAAATATATATATATATATATATATATTTATATATATATAAATAAATTGTATATATATATCACAATTATGTAGTAATATGTGAACTATATTACTAATGCAGTAATGCGCTATGTTGTCATAGTAGTGTTTGTTATTGTAGTATAAACATGGTGAGGGACTAGGAAAGAGATCATTTGATCCTCTCAGTCATGTATTTCCAATACTTTCGATTTGCACACATTTTGCCAAAAATGAAAAGTTATGGTTTCTTCAAGATCTTTTTTTTTTTTTTTTTTCTGAAATCCTGATCGTTAGCCATCCATTAATTGTACTGTATAGAATGAAAATGGCATTTTATATATATATATATATATATATATATATATATATATATATATATATATATATATATATATATATATATATATATATTGTACAGAAGTAGATAACTGCATGTTTGTTCTGTTGTATCAAGGTGATGTGGATATCATGTCAAGAAAAGAAAAAATGATTGGTAATGTGAATATATCATGGAAATTTTTGACTGAGGACTGGGGTGACTGGAACATGGCAGGACACTGTTACTGAGTGGGTGGTGTTAGGCATGTCTTGCCATGAGTGCACAAAATTCTTAGAGAGAATAGACCTGATAGGTTTTCAGGAATAAACCTAAAACCTTCCTAAACTAGAGGTCCTTGTCCCAGGACCTCCACCTAATGTTTGTATGTCACAAGCCAGTGGCTCAGCCTCATGACAACCCTGCTGACCCAATTGCTAAGGATGCATTGTGGCTTTTGTAATGAGTTGTTTTCATTTCTGGCATTATTCTTTGTCTACATTGACATAGTTTTATATATTTTGGTACACTTTTCCCCCTCTGTGACTGTATTTAAATTTCCCCCATCTTACAGCAGGCATTATGTAAATATGATAATTTGAAAATCTAAATGTTCCCAAGATATCAATAAATGTTTTAAATATAGAAATTGAGTTAATTGTGTGTAATTACATTACAAAACTTGTCACTGACACAAATGAACTAGGAGTTTGTTTACAAAGGGATATCTGACTTTTTTCTTTTTCTTTTCTTTTCTTTTCTTTCTGTGGTGACTAAAGCTACAGAATTGATCCTATTAACTGAGTTTGCCATAAACTAAGGAAATTGTGCTGAACATCAGCAACATAGTAAAAACTATTATAAATCAGGGGGGGAATCGGGGACAAAGCCCCAGGGTCATGATTTTAGCCTAAAATTTTAAACATTATTATAATGATTCCTTTCCTTGCATGATTTCTATAATTAGTGTGTTGGTAAAATGAGTTGAGCTGACATACTTATTTAAAGTAAACATTGACCAGTATGTTTGTGCTTTTGATAAACTTACAAAATAAATTTCTTTTGTTGGAACTAGGGACAATTCCTTAGCATTAATATATATGTAGCCTAAGCACCTAGACGTTAGGTCTTGTGCCAGTTTAGGTAATATAATTATTCTTCCCAACAAAGATTAGATCTCACTGGATCTTGAGTTATAAACAGAGAGCAGTCTTAGGCCAGCTCTAGAAACATTCTCATACTAATGGTAATAGTAGTGTAAAGGGAGTTTCTCTCAGCATAGGATGGTAGAGGATAAAATACAGAGCTAGGTGATAAAGTCAACATGTATCATCTCTGAGAATATTGCATATTAATCTGAGAGCCCATAAACATGCAATTAATTTGTTGCAACCAGGTGTTAGGAAGTACTTCAACGACTAGGCCCAGATGTTTCAAGGTTGCAAGGATCTACTGAAAAGTTATGTACATGTAGCTCTCCAAAGTTTCCTCCTAGCCCCATTTTTGGAAATAAAATCTGTGGGATTTGTGATGCATACTAAACAATGACTTGGAAATCAACAAACCAACACTGTAACCTTATGAGTGGCTGCCTATGCATAGCGAGTGTAGTTTGACTACAGTGGCAAGTTAGACCTGCTAGGTGCAAAAGTTAAGTCTGTGAAGGGGAATCAGAGTATGAACCGGAGTGCACTGGCTTTGCATACCAAATCTGATATATAATCAATTACTTTTGAACATGCTAAAATGATGGAAAATAGGATTACCACTATTACAAACCTTCAATTTTTTGTTCTGTATATTGTAATAAACATAATGTATATAATTGTTTATTTGATTTGGAGGATTTAATGTAATTGATAAAGTGTTCAGATTAGTGATTTTTTCTGCAGCAGGCAACCATACTACATCTAGCAAAATGGCACTTGTAAATCTGCCTGGTGATTTAGAGTTGGACAAGGAGCAAATTCAGACTTGATCTTGCTAGTATACGTGAAGATGGTATATTGTATATTGCCACTGTATCCAATGTCTTGGTCTTGGTGTATTTTGATGAACTAACTGCATAATTTGATTTCTTTCAGCTAGTCGCACAATTATTTCTTAAGGTTAACAGGATGTTCCTGCTAGTGGAAAGTACTTTTGAGTCTTTTGTCAGAGAAGATATTGGATTTATATATGCACATGTTAATTCCATATAGTAATTGTTATTTTCAATGTTCTATTGTTTTGGCTTCTGTAAAAAATAAAACCTTAGTATGGAAAGTTCCTTTGCCTGTGCAGACTCTGAGGCCAAACAGCAGGACAGAGAAATTTCTGATACTGTCATTTAGTGGTTAAATTATGCATTTGTAAAAGGTTGTTGCAAATCTTCCAACTTCTGTATTTGAGAACAATTTTTGTATTCATTTATTTGATTGATTTCTTTTTTATTATAGCTACCCAGCAGAAAGGACCACGCACCAACGATGGACGTGCCAACACGAATGATGGACGTGTCAAGTTTTCTGACCGTGAAGAACGCAACAATAGACGTAACCGACCGGAAGGGGAATTCAGAGATGGACCTCCACCTAGGTAAAAGAAGTTACTAGATATTGCTTATTACAGTTATAGTATATATAGTATTCCTTAAAGATACATTGTGGTAAAGTTGCATAGTTGTTCATCATTCATTGCATGTGGTAGTTGTTCATCATTCATTGGTTACAGTTTGGGAAGCATTGTAAAATGAAGTGTTATACTTACATAGCTTTTATTCCATGATTAAAGATTTGATGGTGGTGAAGGACGTGGAATGGGAAGGGGACGTGGACGTGGAATGGGACGTGGACGTGGAAGAGGACGTGGAGCACCTGGAGCCCCTGACAACCGTGGCAAACGTGAATTTGACCGACAGAGTGGAATGATGACAACTGGAGTGAAGTCTGTGGACAAACGTGAAGGCTCTGGATCTTATAACTGGGGATCTGACAAAGACCAGATTGAAGAGCAGCTTAATGCTACACCAGCAGGAAATTCTGATCATGATTCTTCAACAGAGAACGTAGAAAAGGTAAAGGAAAGGGAATGATAGTTATATTTTAAAACTGAAACTTATAATATTTAAATGTACAGGAAGCTTCTTGTAAAATTTTCAAGAAATCATTGTAAGGAGCTTTTAAAGCTTCAAATGCTTCTTGTTATTTTCATATAAAGTAGAGTATACTTCAGCTTTTTCTTTCTTTTAAGCTTTCTATTAATTTTAATATTTTGATTACACAGCCTGCTGATGACAACGGTGCTAATGCTGAAGGTGAGGAACCCAAGGAAGAAGAGAGTGTGAAGGAAATGACTCTTGATGAATGGAAAGCAATGCAGGGTGCACGGAATAAGCCATCTTTCAATATCCGACGTGCCGGTGAGGGAGAGAATCAGGCCCAGTGGAAGAAGACCTATGTCCTCAAGAAAAAGGAGGTTGAGGTTGAATCTGATGACGGAGAATCTGAGGAAGAAGTGCATCATGGTCGCAGGAAAGTTCTGCTTGATATTGATTTCCAGTTCTCAGACTCCCCAGCTAGGGGTCGTGGTCGGGGACGTGGACGTGGTGGTATTGGCCGTGGCCGTGGTGGTGAGCGAATGGAGCGTGGTGGCCGTGGAGGAGGCCGTGGTGAGCGCCGTGGTGGAAGCCTCAACAGCCGTGGTGGACGAGGAATGCCCCGTCAAGAGGCTCCGAAAATGGATGATGAACGTGACTTCCCAAGCCTGGGATAAGTCCAAATGAGACACCTACTAGTGCTGCTCCTAAAAATGAGCAAATCTACATTGGGTTTGTTCTTGCTAGTCTGGTAGCACTAGTTAATTACGGGACCCTTACCTGAGCCGAGTTCAAGAGGTTAGGGATCCCTATGCGTAAGAGTTCTCCGTTGTTCCAATCTCATCAAGCATCATTCTCTTTAAAAATGGCAAGTTTTCCTTCCCCATCAAGAATGCTGTGGTGGGAAAGTCATAACATTGTGACTAGATCTCTAATGAACATTTTATTATATTGACGTTTGGTACAAGAATTGACTAGTTCAATTTTTTGTCACAAGAGCTGAAAGCTTTTCATTCTTGTTATTCCGAAGGGAAAATCTGGAGAAAATTGTTCTCTAAAAGATTTTCTGCTAAGAATTTCTTGTCAGTTCTCCCAAAAGCTTTTGTTGTACATATTGATCAATAACCGTCAAGGTGGTTGACGGGGTAGTGATGGTTATATAATGTGTACATATGTCTGAAGCCCATATTGTCTTTGGTTTTTTGTGTTGTACTATGGCCGTCACTACCCTGGCGGAGGCTTGCCACGCTTTTTGTACTTGATATTGATTAACACATAGACCAATAAAAACAGAAATTCTCTCATTTTTTGTTTAATTAAACTTGTATTGTTTGAATACTTAAGGGATTAGGTTTTTGAAGTTGGCAAGGAATAAGTACATTATAATAAAAACCTTCCTGCATCTCCTGTTGTTACAGGCACAAACTTAGATGAATTATTTGCATTATTTGTTGGCAGATCCATAGTACAAAGTGGAATGTGTGATAGTATATATATATATCGCATATATATCTGAACAAAAATTCAGAAAAAAGCATTGTTGATTGTCCAGATCACTACCAGGATGCCTGTGAATAAGTAATCATGATGCAGTGTTTAACTGTAATTATACCGAGCTGGGTAGCTTTGGGCAAGGAATCTTGTTTACTTTGAGAATTAAGATTCTGATCTGTCTAGACAAAGCAAAATAGAGTAGACCTTTCCGTCCAGTTTCTTTCTTTTCTTTATTTTTTTTTATTTTTTTTATATTTCTTTGCATGTTTGGCTTCAGCTTGCTCCATGCTACCCAAGTTTACTCTGTTGCTAGATGGCATTGTATATTAAGAATTGACAACAGTTACGGTCTTGGGCACAATGAATATACTTATGAATATACATGAAGGTTCAAAAATTCAATAAATTATTTCAGTAATTTATTAGTGTGCTTTATACATAAAGATTTGAAATATGAAGAAATAACATGCAAAATGATTATCTTTTTGCAAAATAATTAATAAAAGATTGAAACCAGAATTATGGTGTACCTAGAGGTTAACACATCTTGTTTCTAACGTTTTGACCAATAATATAACGTTAGATGATTTGAACCTTACAAGTTTAATACTGTATGCATACAGTTATTGACATAGGATGAAGCTGCAGTTCTATCTTTATGCTGTGTTACTTTATTTGGGAATACAAAAGATAACCCTCTGAAATTGGCCGTAAGTTTGAGGACTTGCTAAAGTCTTATTTATAGGAAATTAAATAATATGAAACCTTGCATTCAGTATTTTGTTGAATTGAGGTTGCATTTGTAGATTTTTCTTCCTGTTCAGTGAAAATAGTTAAAGATAAAGTTTTGATAAATTAAGAATTTTTCATCAATCTTCACACAACTTGATATGATCAATGGACATGAGTGAAGATGATATTACAGACGACAAACTGCTTGGTAAGCAAGGAGTTAATGTTTTCTAGCCTGCAACATCACCTTTACAGGTGCCTGCTGATCATGCCTACTTGTGTGGACAAGCCTTCAGTTTTCTTCCTTATCCTAAATTCAGAAATAAAATCAGTATTTTAAAGCCTGCATATGAAATACCATACACCAAAACTTGTATTTTTGTCAACTGCTAGATGCATAATTAACTGACTTCAACTTGGTTTTCATGGCTAATATCTGAAGAAAACTTCACTTTCTGTTGATAAGAAAATATTCCAAAAAGAATTGTGTAATACCTTCCAGTGTCAAAGGTTACAAATTAAGTTATTATTCCAAATATGGTGTCAGATGACTTTGCAATTTATTTAATTTTTTTTTTAGAACTTTATAATAAATATATCAACATCTTGTATTTTTAATTTTCATTACTGCAAACAAAACAGTGCTCAAAGATCAGTTTGAAATTAACTTTGAAATTTCTTGTGCCATGGAACTTGTATACAAGTAGCAACATACATAATAATCAGCATAGCATTTATCTGACAAAAATGTCTAATTACTTGGATTCTGGCAATATAAGCAGGGTTACCAAGCTTCCACTGACATATGTGTGTGTGTGTGTGTGAAGTTGTTGAGAGCCTTGGAAATAGATATAATTAGGGTTGGGTTTCTTACTGGTATGTTGCTAATAAAGCTGACATTCTAGGAAATAAAGATCAGATTAGCTGTTCATTATCATGTTTTTCTTTTATGTTGTGTAAAGAAATACATTAAAGATTCACACTGCTCAGATGGTATGAAAATTTGCTCAGTTATGAAAATTGAAAATTATCAAATGGATCTTTCATTTGTTTCTTTGTAATATTAATGATGACAATATGAAGTATCATGAGAAAGTTATGGAAAAGACTATTGGAAAAATTCATATCAAGCATAAATGATAAAAAAGAGGTATGGGTTTCACTGTCTTTTATCATTTACGTTTATGTAAAAATGTAAATAGTGTGTGAAATTTACCCAATATTTTAAATTTATACTCTTCATGTGCCTCTCTATAACTGATGTATATGAGACATCATATTGGGTTTCCACATAGCAATGAAAGCAAGAGACTGCATAAATAGTCGTTTGCCAAGCAATTTAACTTTGTCAAAGAGCATTTAGGTATGTATGAACATACTAAACAGAGAGCAAAGAGTTAATCAGTATCATCTCAAGGGATTACGGTATATATGAAATTTGATATAATGTTGAGCCTCACTTGCTAAAATTTACCAGCTGGAGGATTTACTTGCATTTATTGAAATCAAAAGTAAATGGAACTATATGAAGTTAAAAAATATATAAACTTGCAATAGTGAGAAAAAAAAGTTGCCCACAGTATCTAAGGGAAGACACTATGTGCAAGAAAGTTTCAGTGATTGCCAGTCCTATTTTTATAATGATAATACTCATCAACAAAGAAATTTAATATGAAAAATAATTTTGATAGAAATCACTCTGCTGAGCCAAGTGTGAATCAAAGAAAGATGCAGAAAGCCTTGATATCACAGCAGATAAGCCAATGCTTCTTCTGTGTCTGAAGGGATGTTATTGATATTTTCATAGATCTGTTTAATGTTATGGATGATGACGTACATAGTACAAGGGCTAACAGTAGAATTCAATCAGTTTGAGCTATATAATTAGGATGATCCAGCAGTGGGCATGGAAGCTACTGATACCTACAGTTCAAGTAGCCAGAGAGAGAGCTTTTGAGACTGAATGAATGAAGGGAGGAAAGGGTTGAGAGAGTGTAGAATTAGAAACAGGAATAGAAAATGAAGGAAAAGGAGAGAACAGATGAATTAATATCTTAATGAATGGAAAAATAAGAATGTTGAAGTTACTTATGAAAGGAACTAGAGCCAAGCTTAAAGTGGAGTACTTATGTAATGTTATCAAGTTAGTATTGTGGTAGATATCAAAATTATTCATGATATTAATTTCAATTGTTTAAGTTCATTGTAATAAACCAGACAGCTCTAGCCATCACTTAAATTAATAGAAAAAAAAAGTTTTAGCACTAAGAAAAGTGGATGGGCAGTAACCTTGGAGGAAGAATCAGTACAAAGAAACTTCAAAATAAGAAAACAAACCAACACAAGAAAATGATCATTTACATTTTGGATAAAGTAAGAGGATGTCCATAGAAGGAAAAATGCTTTGGGGTAATCTGAATTTGGAGCTTTGCATAATTCATAAATTATGAATGACTGGTGTGACCAGTTAAGCCTGAAAACTCTATTGTTATGCAATTTGCCTCATTATGCTGGTTTGTAAATATTTAAAGATGTTTTTTCATATTACTTTTCTTAACTGTTCACTATTTCTTTGCAGTTCAACCAGTTTTCTTACAGGAAATTATTGTGGCACTGATGAACACACAATATTAATATGCTATTTTTAGATGCTTTCAATTTTTTAAAAATATTTCACCAGCGCTGTCTGTTTGCATATCTACAAATGTGGCTAGTACTTTATAAATTTTGTGTACCAAAAAGATACCTGCAGCCATGTAAAATCAATAGTGCAATCAAATACATAATGTCAAATTAAAATCCACATTTACATAATGATAGTGTATATCTCTGATTTTATTTTGTTACTGGATTCTTCTGCATAAATAGCATTTCAACATTTAGCTCTCTACTGTTGATTTATCATTCACAGTAAATTGTTTACACATGGTAGCACATCTTCATATACTTCAGACAACAGATGGTCATAGCATTCTATTGTGGATTACTAAACATTACAAACAGTAGCTGGTCACCTGTTTCTAGTGCAGGTGATATATCCATCACTTGGCTATATTCTTCTTGTTTGGGATGCACAATTTATATATGACTTGCACACTGTCAAGTTTATTTCAGCCCATTTTTTTTCTAATCCTTTTATTAGTGTTCATGCTTTTCTCTAGATTTTTATAGGAAAGTATGTGGATAACCAGAATCATGAGGCAACTATTTAGGTTGTCAAATATATGTTCAAACATAAATAAGTACGACAAGATTGGCAAGTGGTGTTTAGTATAAAAAAAGCAACTGTGGTGAGTGTATTTTAAGCTATGAAGTAAATGCTTATAAAATAAAAGTGTTTTGCATTACACATTACCCATTAACCCTTAAAACATGAAATACATAACTATTTTTCTCAAGGATATGTGCACACTGGATGAAACTTGACAAGTCATTAAAAGATATAAATCATCCATATTACAAATTTCAGAATGATTAAAGCTGAAACAATGGTGTGATAAAGTAAACAAAAATTACATTTCACTGGTCCTTTAGAGCTTAATATAGTGTACCAGAAAGATTTGCTCCAATCTTTTCTGTTCTGTGGGCCCAACCAGTATGGCCACGTTCAGTGTCTGTCATCTTTCCAGATTCAAGTTATTATTGAAACCATATTTCTGGAGCCAATAGCTACAGGACAAGAACACTATATGAAAAATTCAAATTTATTGATATGTGAAAGAAAATTATATGTAGGTACTGTAGTGAGAGAAAATCCTGTTCAATGCAATGTCATAATTTTCATATTGCTCCATGGCTCACCATGGTTCCCAGGTTGGGAACCCCTGCTCTAAGGACTGGGTACTACCATAGAACCTCAGCATATGACTTCACAATTTCTTTTATTAATCAATTACAAAACTCCCATTATCTATATTTATTTACATGTGATACATAATGATCTATGGATGATGGTATAAAAACTAAAATAATGTTAGGAAGAAAATAAAATACTAACAATAATTTTAAAAATGTGTGCACATGTGTAACAAATTTTTCTTCTACTAGTAAACATAATCTAGAGGACTTTGGATGTCTAATATTACATTTCCAACTTTAAAAGATAAAATACTGTAAATAAATAAAGTACCAAAAAAAGTAAAAGTTCCTTTTTTGAAGATTATAAAAATGTCTAAGAACATTGGGATGTATATACAGAATCTCTCCACAAAAAGAGGAATGTAGCAGAGCTTTCTTTACTTTTAAGGTTTTCTCAAAATATAACTGGAGATGCTGAAAGAACTAGATGGTAAATACAGACATCAGTTTACCACTATTTATCTAAATAAACATCTGAAACATACTAAGGCAAACTATGAACCAAACCACAAATATGATAACTTGGGTTAGAAATGAATGATTTTACAATGCAAATGGAGATATTTTGGAAAATACATGAAAAAAATGGAATACATAAAATTCCTTCAGAATTCAATATACTGACTAAATGATAGGAAGAAATCAATGTCATTAAATAGTAACTAGAGATTTACTTTAAATAAGATAATTCTTGTGTGCAAAAATAGTCAGAAATGTCAATGACATATATGAAGGAATTCTTTAGTTCTTAAATGACACACTAACGCGCTACATCATAGCCAGGAAAGAGTTTTATTAGGCACTCGCTTAATGGCTTATTAACTGTCATTGCATATCCTTTACCTAAATCATACCTACATGCTGGACATGAAAAGACTTCAGCTTTAAAAGATCTCTGTAAGCATGCCTGACAAACATTGTGTTTACACTCTGTAGTAACTGGTTTCACTACAAGTTCTTGACAGCAGATGCACAAGAATCTTTCCTCCACTGCATTCAAAAAGCTCTGAAAGAAATTAAATTTCATATTAATACTTATATCAGTATTATCAGAATCTATTATCCTAATGCTGAAGTTTTCATAACATTGTTGTTTTTGAAAGGTGGTCAAAATTTTAAGGTAGGCCCTCTTACCAACATTCTGTAGTTTCAGTAGTGCCTATCATCACCTACTCATTTATTACTAATATTTGAAATTTCAAAAATAAATTTCTGCTTATTCACTCACTCAGAAACATGGTAAAAAAATGATAGGATTGAAGTTGGTAAGTTATAAGTATACTACAATTACATAAATATAAAATAAGTAAACAAAATAAATATTCTCAAGTGCCCACCTTTATTCCACATATATTTTGCTCTCATACTCAGCAACTGAAATTCATTATCAATTAGATGCATCTACAACAGATAAATTATTTAAGCCATCGATGAGAAATGCTACTTACTGATCGTCCCCCTTCTAGGAGCTGTTTACTCTCTTCCCAAAGTTTATGGTTAATTTCATCTTCTGCAATCAGTTTTTCAATTTCCTTTTCCAAAGAACACCCTGCAGTTTTTCTTTTCTTTGACTTTGAAGGTGTATTTTCAGATTTCTACAAAGAAAAATAATTGGTTAATTAAAAGTAACCCAAGAAAAAATGGTAGGTAAATCTAAGGATTAAAAGACTGCAGTAACAATAAAGATATCTAAATGGCTAGTTTTACTAGATGCAATAATAATTAAGTCATGCACCACCTATTATCTGTTTGGGTAATGTTCAACTGCACATGTTCCTTGTATCCAGCATCTATTTTTGTGCATCAGACATCTCTTGACTGTTGAAGCATCTCTTTATCATCTTATTTTAGTATTAAGATGAAGCAAATGCTGCAAACTGGTGTTAATTAGTCAATACAGGAACACTCTAGTATAGTTTACAGTCAAAAATGGTGTTAGCACAACGTTCTAGTGCACAGAACATATTGAGTGACATGAAATGGTATATAAATGGTGGTGGTGGTGGGGTTATAGGTTTTGCTATAGTTATCAACAGTGAGACCTATCTTCAAAAGTAATGCCTTATATTTTCAGGGTTCAGAAAATTTTAAACCAAATTCCTTCTTTTGGTTGATGAGTGTAAATATAGTGTACTTGCCTCTGCCTCAGTCTCCATGCTCTTCTTTCTCTTGGTATTCTTTTTCTTCTGTTTTCCTTCATCATCACTTCCAGATGATGCATCTCTTTCCTTCTTTGCAGCTTCCTCTTTCTCCTTTTGAGCTTCAAGGTAGCCCTCTGGATACTGAAATCCAAAATTTACTTAAATAATTACAAATTGATTACACAACAATCAGTTGGTAATTATGTATATTGTGTACATGTTATTATTTGAAATAAAATTACTAATTATATCAAAACCACCTACATGAACACACATAATTATTTGCCTCTTAATATATTTCAAACATACATGGGTGATGAAGATATAATAGAAACCAGTCAAATACATCTCCTGCACTGAAAAGATATTCCTTTTCTACATTTGTTGCAGTGAACATGGTTTATGCATAGTTTCCATGCTCACCTCGAAATCTACTTTCAGTCTTCACATATGCAAGTTCTGCTTCATCAACAAGTCTGTAGGCCACAGTTCTTGTACATTTTTTGTACAGCAGTCTCAAACATTATTTTACATCTCCAAGATCTCATAATAACATCCCTCTTTGCAACAAACAAGAAAATAGTCAATTTTGTTGCTGGTAGATAATTGTTATACAAATGACAAATGACCAAAAATAAATGCACAATAAGGACAATTTTTGAAAGTGCAGTTTTCTCTGTGAATTTTGTTGCACAAAGATGGCTCCACAAGTTCAATCAGTAGGCCCTTAGTGACCTTGCCTGATTTCTCCATTCCCTGTATTTGCATTTTTTAATGCTTTTATGCTACTGATACTGACAATGCTATTTTTTCATTCACATTATGCTTATTATTATTAGAAATGTAATAAAAACAAAAATAATCAAATAATAATATGAATGTTTCCAAAAATCAAGGAAAAGAGTGAACAGGTGAGATAAAGATTACATATATACTCATACTCCTCAGTTCCCAAACATTTCTGGAGCCATCGGTGTGTAAAAACAATTAAAAAACTAAAATTGCAGTGGACATGGCATAAATTTTTGCCACATGGGGACAGCAGTTTAATTTTGAAGATAATAGCTCAATTTGGGCTACAGTAATTTTGAATCTAATTATAACAATAACAATAATAATAAGCACATCTTGGATAAGCAATTGCTGCTCTACAGGTTCTTGAGTTTTCAGACTAGCATAGTAATATCACAAGGACCTTCCACTTAGTTAGCCTGCCTCAAGAGGACAGGAAATTTTCCAGTCTTTTATGTAATGCCAGGCATACAATAACTACTGGGGAAGGGGGTTTGGCCAACAGACATATTCAAATAAAACAGGTAAGGGATATTAACAAAAGTATATCCAAAAAATTCTGAACACTAAACTTCAAGAAATAATGAAATCACAGATAAAAGGTACTAGTCATACTCAAAGAATGTAATGGAGAATGCCTTGGACTACCAATTCTACATTTATACAATCTCTTATACCTATTAATTAATTATCATTTTGAAATAAAATTAATATAATGTGAATTAGTAAACAGTAAAACTGACAGAATCAGAACATACAACTTACCTCCATCTCTAAACCTAGTTCCTGTGTTCTCTTTCTACCTTCTTTAGTCCATGGGGCAGGAATAGGGTCATCCCTTCGTAAGAGATACCGCCACACTTTGAATCCACTTTTCCCTTTTGCTTGCCAATACTTCACAACTTTATAAAGTCCATCATACCTATGAGCAGAGAGAAATGCAGGAAAGTTAATCAAAATAATCTGGAAAATATCATAAACTTAATGATGGTGTTGAGTTAATATGCTATATATAAACAGCTACACTGATGCTTTTAAATATATAATCTTCAAAGTACAGAAATCTGACAAAAAGGAAGAAATAAAATTCATGTTCATATAAGTCTCTCTCTCTCTCTCTCTCTCTCTGCCTCTTTCTCTCTCTCTCTCCTCCTGCCTCTGTGTCTCTCTCTCTTCTGCTTCTGCCTCTGCCTCTCTCTCTCTTTTGCCTCTGCCTCTTTCTCTCTCTCTCTTTTGCCTCTGCCTCTTTCTCTCTCTCTCTTCTGCCTCTGCCCCCCCCCCCTCTCTCTCTCTCACATTCTTTTTTTTTCTATCTCTCTCCTCTGCCTCCCCCCATCTCCCTCTCCCTCTCTCTCTCTCTCTCCTGCCTCTGCCTCTCTCTCTCTCTCCCTCCTTCTGTCTACCCTCTCTCTCTCTCTCCCTCCTTCTGTCTACCCTCTCTCTCTCTCTCCCTCCTTCTGTCTACCCTCTCTCTCTCTCCCTCCTTCTGTCTACCCTCTCTCTCTCTCCCTCCTTCTGTCTACCCTCTCTCTCTCTCCCTCCTTCTGTCTACCCTCTCTCTCTCCTGCCTCTTTCTCTCTCTCTCTCTCTCTCTTCTGCCTCTGCCTCTCCTCTCTCTCTCTCTTCTGCTCTACCTCTCTCTCTCTCTCTCTCTCTCTCTCCCATTCTGTCTACCCCTCCCCCCTCTTTTCCCTCTCTCTCCCTCTCCCCCTGTCCCTCAGCTTACCTCTCTCTCCCTCTCCCTCTGCCTACCCCCCCCCCCCATTACTGAAACTAATTAACACATTATATGTTGAGAATGTTGCCTTACCTATTTCCTTCTTCTGGAGCATACTCTGAATGCTTTCTCCCCTTGCAGTTCCGGATAACACGTACAGGTTTCCCCTTTTGCCAATCCTTTGCCTCAGCTCCATTCTTGTTTATGGGTATATTACAATTCAAAGCTAAAGCTCTGCAACAGACAACATTATGAAGAGTGTCAATTAATTATTCATACAAAATACTATAAATCAGAAATACAGAAAAAAATGCAATAGACTAAGGTCCTATCAAGTATAAAACAACTGAATCAAAACTTCTGAACATACTTCAAAATAAGGAACCTTTAAATGGCTACTCTTTAGTATAGGCTTCACACGAAGCTCAAATATTGTTAATGCTTCTTAGGCTCATTACACTTGCAACCCTTTCTCTTAACTCCAATGCAAGAATAACCCCTTGATATCAACCATACCATTAATTATTTTGTAACTACATAATTCCAGGCTATCTAACTGTGATATAACATTCTTTGCAGACATGGCTTCATATTCTGTTCTTCATATTAGCACTGATGAATGCCAAGCAACTTGGCCTTCAACCTCACCCCCCCCCCCCCTACACATACACACAACTTTATAACTCCTGGTAACTCTGTGCTCACTAGTTGTTGACCAATTGGATAAAAGGAATGAAAAGTTCCCCCCCCCTACAAACTACTACCAGCACCAATGCTTAATTTCTTGTAGTAACCTTCTGATCATTTAATACATATTTATAGTACAATTATTTTCAACTAATCATTGTCATGGTTTTGTAACTTTCACACAAACTCAAGATCCCTATCACATGTACCCTTCACTGCAGTTTTTGCTATGGATCCTGAACAAGTCCTCTCATAAACTACAAAAATCAAATATCATATGGATTCACCTGTTCATCCTAGTCAAGAGCTGATCACTAGATTGTTCAGCTGTTCTTTTGTTGCCAGAGAGATCACGGCCTCCAGAGCCTGTGTACGTGAAACTTTCTCCATTATCTTCGTCATCTTCATAACCCCCAGAAAGAACTATGCTGTAAGCGCCTTCATTCTCACGTCCATGAATTCCTGCAACATGTGGACGATGTGCTCCAGCTTCTGATGCCTGACATTGAAATGGAAGATGGCAAATTTCATTATAAAGTATACAAATGTGATTGAATCACTGGAAAAATAATAAATCATGAAATTAAAAGAAAGCTTTACAATCTGTACATTTGTAGTCCCAGGAGAGAGAGAGAGAGAGAGAGAGAGAGAGAGAGAGAGAGAGAGAGAGAGAGAGAGAGAGAGAGAGAGAGAGAGAGAGAGAGAGAGAGAGGAGAGAGGGGGTCATTATTTTTAATGTCCAAAATATCAGTAATAATAATGAAGCAAATTGTAATTTACCTGTAACCTGAACTTCCACATTGTTCCCACTTCAACACCTGGGATTGCTCCGAAGTGATTTTGTGGAACAATGGTACAAACTTTTTGTCTTCCTGCACAGGCGAATCCCTTCCCCCAATCCCGTGACGTGTTGCCTTTAGCAGAAGCCATTTTGGCTTTCTTCTTGCTTTCCTTCAACTTTTCACCTGCTCTGACAATTTCTGTATCATCATTCTTACACAATGGACAGAACCTGAAAAGGAAAGATTATTGGTTATTAGTTAAAAAATTAAGAGTATTAGTTTTTATTAAGTACAACTATGCATAATACATAGTTGTACTTAATATGCAAAGGGTGAGTTTGTAATATCCCTACCTACCTCTTCATCTTTTTAGGTATCACTTCTTGCTAAATACTCTAATGTGTATTTTGATTGCATCTACACAAGCAAACTAATAATAACAATACCTAACTATACTCTAATTCTCATATAATATCTGTTTCCTTTACCTTCTACTCAACACAAAGATAAAATATGCTGGTTCCTTAAGATAAAATATAATCGTATTAATTTTTTTTTTTTTTTTACATTTCTGCAGATTGCCTCCAATCACCTCTCAGCTTATGATATAAAACACCAGATAAATTCCATTCTTATTTCATTAGTAATAAAGTGCTAGGGAAGCCCCTCTTTCAGATTCATTGATGCCTCTTACCAGTGACATATATTATCTTAAAAAAACATGTGGGCATTTAAGAGATCACAATTTTACAAACTTACATTAGGATATATCACATCTATTCTTATCTGTGGTAAACTTAACACCAACAATTTAAAACACAGAATTAGATGCATCTCTAATTACTTGAGAGCTGATGCAACAATCTGATTAGTTTTGAAAACTAAGAAGAAAATATACAAACCACTCATCCACATCAGGTATGGCTTCCATGGGTGGTGTGAGGCAGTAAATGTGGTAGGGTAAGTCGCACTCGTCACACATGAGCTGTTTCTCCGGATTCTCTTTTCCACCGCATTCATGGCAACCACATTCCTTACATTTGCGCTTTGGGTTATCCTTACATGTTGCGCAGTTTGGTGCATTTTTACCTATTAGGACAAGATTTTTTATTGAATAAAAAATAAAGAAATGAAGAATACAAGAAGAGAGAAATATCTCAAAGATTAGTTTCAAAATTTAACCAATAGCGACTAATAATGTCAATAACTTGTGATTACTTTAGTGGTAATCAAGTGTAACTGACATATTTTCTGAAATGAAACTTACTTTGCCTGACTTTTCTTAAACAACTTAACTTACGCTTAACAGGAGATCCTTCTACGATTCTTCTCTCCATATCTCCATTCCTCTCGTCTAACTTAATATTTTTTTCTATTCTAAAGAGTTCATCAACAAAGCGTATGTGACAGTCATCCATCGGCGAGGAGTCTGCTCCAATGAATACAGTTGCAACCACTGCCTTCTGGGTCCTTGAATTCATAACCTTTGAGACCTGAAGTAAAAATCAAAACTATGTGTATACATTAACATTATCAATTAGCTATACAAAATTAGATATACAAAAGAAGTAATGTGTATCAACTAGCTATAGGTTCATTAGTTACTTTCATAAGAACTGTTCCCAATGGATTTTAACCAAGATAACCAACGGCTACTTCAGTTAAGTGTCTAAAACTATATATATATACATCATGAAGAGAGATTTTTCTTCCAAAAGATAAAAATAAATATACAAATCTGGGAAATGGGAAAAAAAAAAAAAAAAAAAAAAAAAAAAAAAAAAAAAAAAAAAAAAAAAAAAAAAAAAAATTTATATATATATATATATATATATATATATATATATATATATATATATATATATATATATATATTGACAACACACCAATAGTTGTAAACAGTAAGCAACAACAACAAGAATTTATGAAAACAATGATAGAATATAAAAAAACTTACTTTGCAATCATACCAATGTCCTCTTTCTTCTGGATTTTCTATGTTATAGTTAGCCATAATAAGGTCTCCTTTACAAACATCCTCGAAGTTGACTTTCTGAAAGGCTCTTGGTCGAATGTGCTTCAGCAATAGCTCCTCGGGCAGGTCGTCCTCAAACCTATAGATAGCAGATACTTTTTAATAGTTTATCTTCGAATGAAAAGAAACAAGATGAAACCTTACCATAAAAATAAAACAAAAAGTTAGTTCTTCATTATAAATGACTTACTAACAACAATTTCAAAATATGAACATAAAGTTTTTACATAAAAAATAAAATGTTTACCCTTCATGTGTGACATGGTAAAGCATACCATCATCTTCATCAGATACCTCCTTAGCTTTAGGATTTGCTGTGATTTTGTTAATTTTGGCTTCCCACCAGGTTCCATCATACAAAGACTTTGCATCAACCAAATCTCCCACTCTGTAGTATTGACTCTCCTGCACATCTGATTTTTTCTTGGTTTCTGAGTCAGTCTGCAATTTAGCCAAGACTATAAATCAGAATAAAGAGTGACCAAAGTTCTGTTAAATACCAACAAGTTAAATCATACGCTTATAAATATACATATAATCAAGCTTCAAGTACTTTTGGGAAAACATATGTATTAACTCAGAACAATCACATATTATATTCTTATCCTTATTCTCTTAACTGCCAATCGGTAGGAAAGTGTCATGGCCATCAAAAATGGAATTTTAAGTAGGCAAGTAAAAAGTGAAAATTCCATATTAAACACAGTATCTTAGTATTACCTTAGTATTCTCCTTGTTAGCCTGTTCTCCATCCCGCTTTGCCGAAGATGCTTTGGCCTGCACATTGGAGTTAATCTCGGAGAGAACTGGCTTTATCATTAGTTGTATCACATCATTGATATTGATGTTGTAGTCAAATAGAGTATATCCATTTTCCATCTGCAATCAGAGAAACAAAGGTTCAAAGAAAATGTGGGTGTTAAATTATATTTACAGAAATGAATGGGTTTTATCCTAACACTTGCTCCATTCAAACAGCCTCAATTTGTATGAACAAATACCCATATACTTCTCCCAGCAATATTGCTTACAGATAACACTGTCCATGTTACAGTACTGCCATTATATAAGGCATAAATATTTCAATAAGAAGCAACAACATCATTTACATACAAATATCACCATCATTAACTAATGGTGCAAAACTCACGATAACTAACTCAGACAGTAAGTTGCAACTTTAATGACACTAAACGGTACTTACATATACATCATATAACTATTACAGTGACCTCTTGCCTCATGGAAAGGTCTAACAAACAGTAAAGTCAAAATTCATGATAACTAGCAGTGCATACATCTTAAGGTTTTCAATAGCTTAGATTACCAGGCTATTTTTCCTACCCCATCCCCTAATTCCTTGGCTATTACAAAAGACATTTCAAAATTTATTAATGGATACACTGCCAAAAGAGTATTGTGGATATTTTTGTCATTTTGCAGTAAATATGAGGACGTAGCAGATGAAACCGTGTTTATTACTCTATTTTCTATGCTCTTTGAGATGGTACTGTCTATTCCCTCTATCTCTGTGCGTCGCTCCCGGTAACATTAAACATCTGCTTTCAATATATTTTCATTTATTTGTATATTTTGCTTCGGGATTTCACAGTACAGTAGCCTATACAGCTGAGCAAATGGCACCATGCCTGGGGCTCTGTCAGCATTGATAACAGCTCGGAGAATCAGGATAGAGAAATGATACACTCCTACCACTGAAAAGTTATACACAAAGCGCCAAATTACCTGCTTTCCCCGGTAAAAAAGTCGTTGTCTCTCGGCTGTCACGTTCATTTTCTCCAGGATCATTTCCCGGAAATCTTCCACGGTGGTCAACTTCGAGATGGTTATTATAGCAGTCTGACTGCCGTCCATCGTTCGCACCTTGACATACATCTTCTCTTCCTTCTCGACACAGCCTTAGACACTCCAAAAAAGAACAGACAACGCCAGGCAAGGAAATCCTCGGCCGCAGAGAGGGATCGCAGAGAGGCAGGCAGTCGGCCGCGAAACCCAGGTCGGTCTTGGCGGGAAATCTCCTTCCTGGCGTAAACAAAGATGTCAATACAAAAACTAAAGTAATTAATTCGTATGTGCGA
>NC_051393.1:8008756-8011256 GCF_015228065.2 Penaeus monodon
GGTGACCAAGACCAAGTATCCTCTGCCAGCTCTCGGGGACATCAAGAACATCCTTGCCGAGTACGTGGTGCTCCCCCTTGGTAAGGAAGACTCACCTGTTTCCTAATATTGTAACTACTCATTGGATTACTGGGATGTCTATGGTTAGATGATCTACACATATATGGCGACTTTGTGTGGAATATAATCAGTATAAGGATGATAACTGTGAGTGAAATGTGTTTATCGAATAGGTGTGCAGGCAGTGCATGAGCAGGTACAGTTGGTGAGAAGTGTCCTCGTGTGTGGCCCTCGAGGCTGTGGGAAAACAAGTCTCGTGCACGCGCTGGCGTACGAGGCCGGCGCCACGCTCATGGACCTCACGGCTACCAACATTGTGGGGCGTTATCCAGGCAGGGCTGGCCTTAACATGCTCACGCACCTTGTCATGAAGGTAAGGCGACGTCAGGGAGGTGCTAGGAGACGAATAGATAAGTGAGAAATATACAAACATAGTCAACAAATTGACGTTGTTGTAGACAAATAGATCGGTATACATATAACCGTTTATAGAACTTTGGAAGAAATAGTGAGAAAATAGGCATGTATATAGACAAATTGCTAGACAAAAAGAAAGGCAGATAGCTAAATACAGTAGGTGGGCAGAAGTACTAAAAGAAAAAGAAAAACAAAAGAACATCAAAAAGAAGAGTAGAACTAGAGTGAATGAAATAGAGACCATTCAGTGTAATCATTTTGTGTGTGTATATATTGTAATATTGATACTTAAATCCATTACCTAATACTGGTGGCAATAAATTAATGAATAAAGAAATAAACAAGATAATTAATAAAAAAGAGGTGTACAGGTGACGTCAAAAAGCTCGTGAAAAGTGTGATTTTTAAGTGCCATGATTAGCAAACAGACTAACAGCACTGTGCTTTAGGTGGGACGGCTGCTGCAACCCACGCTCGTGCTCATTGATAACGCCGACAAAATGTTCCTGAAGAAAGTAAGTGATATCGCTTCTCTCTTTAGTGTTCTTGCATGTTTGCAATCACCAATTTCAGTCACCGTCGATGCTTTAAAGTATCTTAGGAGAGTATCCATTTCAAAAGTATTTAATATTTATTGGTAAACATGCTGACATGTGCTAATGTTCCAAATCATTACACCCACCCACCTACACCCACCCACACACACACACACACACACACACACACACACACACACACACACACACACACACACACACTACACACACACACACACACACACACACACACACACACACACACACACACACACACACACACACACACACACACAGAAAGAGATATATTATGGGGCCATTTTTGTAACAATTTCCCATTACTTTTGTTCGATTTGTTGTTCGTTGATTGCACTACCATTTACTTTTTATTAATCCTGCAGTGAATTGTTTTCTTCTTTGAGTATGATGAACCACTTTTTTTCCTTATTAATACTGCACATCTGGTAACATATCATCATATATACATATTATCTTATATCTTACGTCGTTGCAGAGAGAGGGAGAGAGACCGCCCAGCTTTTTGTTTACTTTGTCATTGCTTTAGAGACATATATATATATATATATATATATATATATATATATATATATATATATATATATATATATATACATATTGCTTTGGGAGAGCCTGAGACATATATATATATATATATATATATATATATATATATATATATATATATATATATATATATATATATATATATATGTCTCTAAAGCAATGACAAAGTAAACAAAAAGCTGGGCGGTCTCTCTCCCTCTCTCTGCAACGACGTAAGAGAGAAAGAGAGAGAGAGAGAGAGAGAGAGAGAGATAGAGAGAGAGATAGAGAGAGAGAGAGATAGAGAGAGAGAGAGATAGAGAGAGAGAGAGAGAGAGAGAGAGAGAGAGAGAGAGAGAGAGAGAGAGAGATAGAGAGAGAATGAGAGAGAGAGAGAGAGAGAGAGAGAGAGAGAGAGAGAGAGAGAGAGAGAGAGAGAGAGAGAGAGAGAGAGAGAGAGATCGTCCTTGCCGGTGACTTTTCCATAGCACTTGAATGATAGAAGGCAAATCCGATATATGTGTTTTTCTGCGGAACCTTGAACGTGTTTTAGGGCAATGCTGACCTCTTACAGGACAGTTTGTTAAATCAATGATCAGAAATTCGTGCTGTAGCATACTTAAAGTTTAAAGTAGTGTGTACAGGTTGTTCCAGTAAAAGTATATCATAATATATTTGACATACACACGCATATGTACACACGCACAAAAAAAAACACTATTAACTTAACATTTTCGTCATCTACAGCAATCCGCCAGGTTATTGCGCATAGTAACGAGAACATCCATGAGTAGTAAACAGCACATGTCCTGCTCTTGTCATTTCGACGTCATCATTAACTACTACTACTACTACTACTATTACTACTACTACTCTTACTACTACTCTTTCTACTAACTACTACTCTTACTACTACTACTACT
>NC_051393.1:8016256-8028756 GCF_015228065.2 Penaeus monodon
CGGCGCTGCCGGAGAAGCTAGCGGGGCGGATCTTGATCTCGGTGGCCCTGAGGGAGTAGTCGCCGAGCCACAGCTCCCAGATGATCCCGCGGTAGTAGTCGTTGTCCTTCGGGCTGGTGAAGTAGTCGCCGTTCAGGTTGCTCTCGAAGCAGCTGGATTGCAAGAAAAATGTTTTTTTTTGTATTATTCATGGAACAGACAAATAAACACAGTGTTAATATACAATGTTATTAATTCATTTCTTCCTTTCTGAAAGGCTGGTGACATGAGAGACAGGAATGGACCAATATCAGAAGAATCAAAGAAAGTACACATTCAGGCTTCTCTCGAAGCAGCTAGATTGCAAGATTATTTTTTATTTTTTTATTTTTTGTATTATTCATGGAACAGACAAATAAACACAGTGCTAATATACAATGCTATTAATTCATTTCTTCCTTTCTGAAAGGCTGGTGACATGAGAGACAGGAATGGACCAATATCAGAAGAATCAAAGAAAGTACACGAGTAATAACATAAGAATTCCTCCCTATGAAAACCACACTCATGAAAGCGACCACACACAAAAAGACAAAGAAAGGCAAAGGCGGTGCTCTCACCTGTAGAACCACCACCCTCCTCCGTAGGCCGGGGCGCAAGGGCAGCAGTCAGGGGCCTCGTCGTTGTCTCTGTCCACGGTGGAGAAGAGGTAGCCGTTGTGGGCGGAGAAGCTGTCTGACGCGTTGCCTCGGTAGTCGAACACGCTGAGCCGGTAGTTGTCGCTCTCCGGGCCGATGCTGAGGGAGGGGGGAGCTGTTAGGTACTCGGGAAGAGTATGTGCATATCGCTCATGTTGTTTAAAGATAACATTTCAGACTCTGACTTTTGAAATGCGGAAACTCTTAAATATGGACACTTTTTTATTATGGATATTTTATCTAGACGTGCCATAAATAAATTTTAAAAACTTTAAACGATATTTCAAGACCCTGACTTTTGAACACAAGAATTCTTAAACATGGACACTCTTTATCATATATATTTCATCTACTGTGACATAAGTATTTTTTTTTCTTAAATTCTATTTTGAATCGTTTTCATCGCAGCTTCCTTACGAGAAACTCAGGTATTCAGCGTAGGCGTAGTTGCCATCGAAGTCCCACAAGTCGAACCGGATGATAGTATCTTGGCTCCTCACCATCCTGACGACAGGGAAGAGTGGTCGGTAAAACTTTCAGGAAATTCGTGAACTGTATTACATGTATTTAAGAAATGGTCAACTTGAGAGAAAAAAAGGAGAAGAAAAGAAAAAAGGGGAGAAGAGTAAAAGAAAGAAAGAAAGAAAAAATATATGCACACACACACACACACACACACACACACACACACACACACACACACACACACACACACACACACACACACACACACACACACACACACACACACATACAAACGCACGCACGCACACACATGTATATGTCTATGTCTATGTCTACATGTAGATGTACATGTACATCTATATGCATATATATATATATATATATATATATATATATATATATATATATATATATATATATATATATATATATATATATATATATATATATATATATATATATATATATATATATATATATGCATATATACATATATACATATACATATATAAGAAAAACTATAAATCGCACCACATCGAGACACTCCACCCGAATTCTCACCTGTATATATTGTCGTTCCCCCACCAGAACTCGCGCGAGAGGTCACCGAAGCCGAGTCTGTAGTCCCTCCACGACTTGGTGAAGTTGTCGAAGGGCTGCCCGAACATCCCCCGCCGCTGGATCACGGTCCATCCCCCGCCGGCCGTCTCCTGGTCGCAGTACCTGGGGTTGACAAAAGGCCTCGTTGGATGCCATTTGGATTTTACGGATAAACTGGTGGGTTTGTGGTGGGTTTGGTGGGTGGGTTTGTGGTGGGTTTGTGGTGGGTTTGTGGTGGGTTTGGTGGGTGGGTGGATGGATGGACGGATGGATGGATGGATGGATGGATGGATGGATGGATGGATGGATGGACGTATGGACGGATGGACGGATGGACGGATGGGCGGATGGGCGGATGGACGGATGGGCGGATGGATAGACAGATACAAATATAAATAGACTGATAGAAAAAACATATATAAAGACTGAAAAAAATTATAGATACAGAGATACACAGATAGACAGAGAAATACAAAGATAGATAAATGAACATACAAGTAAATAAAACATTATATACCAGCGTCAGCGTAGACGATCCTCATCAGACAAGAGCGAGATGAGAGACAAGTCAATTTACCTGTGGAAGTAATCATGTCCGTTGGAGTGTCTCTGCGAGTCCGGGTTGAAGTTGAAGACAATCCTGCGGTTGTATCCTTGACTCAGAAGGTCGGTGCAGTCCCTTATGTCGCTGCTGTAGCCGGAAATATTTAAAAAAAGGACTTCACAGGGTGGAAGTGGTAATGCTTATGGTATGGGCGGTTATCGTGTACCGGAAAGGCTATGATAAGCAGAGATTGTGGATAAAGTTAGTAAGTTTCGAAAGATGGAAAATTGCCTATGGAATTTATGGTCAGATTACTTGGTTGATATATATATTTTTTTCATCTTTTATTTTCCTCACCGCCATCTGAATGTAGTTTAATGTATGTTAGATTTAACTAGGCGTCTATCATTCTGCATTAACGTATTATACATTCAGTTTACTACTTCGGGGCGCCGTGTCCTTGCACGCTGCACCCGGAGGTCACGAGAGAGAGGTAGTGCTCAAGTGATTCATTCTTCCGTCTCGGATAGATAGATTCGAAAAGCTAAAAGCCAGCAGAGCTCCAACGCAATCATTATTCCACAACAGAGCAGAGTTCATACACAAGCATTCAGTGGAAGGCCTCGTTCTTTCCTCAGAGAACAAAATGCAGTTAATATTGCACGAGGATATGCTTCTACGGGAGAATCAGATCGGAAGAAGCTCAGAGTGAAGGGCGCGACATCGGACTATCGCAAGTGGAGCTACAGCTGTAGTCCATCGTGACGGAACTATGAATTGGGGGGATGCCTGTGAGAGGTTTATGAAATCATTTTCAGGAGAGTTTAACGCAGGAGCAGAGTTATGTAGGGAGCTGCACTGGCAACACTCACACCTCCGAGGCAGTCGGTTTTTGGTCGTTTGCACTCCGTCCCAACCGCCCCGCACTCCCCTGGTCCGACAACCCTTGGGATTGCTGGCGCTTGGGACTCATCCTCGACTGGCTCTCGGGCTGAGCCATGTCATGCGGGGTGTCCTCATGAGAAGCGGACTGGCGATAGCCTTTTATCTTGCCTCTCCGGGCCTGGGCTGACTGGGGCCTTGAAGCCACTTTGGAGACTTGGCGATGGCTTTGTACCAAAGCTCTCTGGAGAGGGTCATTATACCTATACTTGTAGCGATATTTGAACCTGTGTCCCCTTCCGCCTTGTAATGTGTGTATTTCCGGCTCTGCATCAGGATGTACACGGTTGTGTCTGTTCCTGACCTTCTTTAGTCTGGAATTAAGATCTTTTAGGAAAACTCTGCTTGGCCGACTGACCTATTCACGTGTCAACACCTCAACTGATAGCGCAATAAAACGCCAGCAAAAATATGTGACTGGTTTGTCGTGTATAGCTATAACTGTTGTCTCAAAGTAACTTTGAAAGCAAATCTAACTCATTTCTAAGTCACTGTAGCTAATATTGAAGTGTTAGCTCAAGTTCCTTCTAAGAAATGAAAGTATCCCTAATCAATCAGATGGAAAACACTCCAAAGTCGGTCGACCAACCTCGTCGTGGGAAAGACTGGGATGACCGGCTTGGAGGGCACGGGGGTGGTGGGGTAGGAGGGCGAGCGGGGGGCGGCGGGGGGGTTGTAGGGCGGCCCGCCACTGCCGCCGCCGCCGCCGTTGGCGCAGTACTGGAGAATGAGGCCGCGGGTCTCGTCGAAGCGCTCCTGGATGATGACTCGCTGGGCGTGGAACTGGTTCTTTATCTCCGATAGCAACTGCTCGCCCATGTATGCAGTGTTACCCACAGCCTGGAGGAGGATAGGGTGACCAGAAATTAAAATCGAATGTGATGGAAGCTAGCTCCCTTTGTCTTGCCAGTCTTCCAAAAACGGTCTATCAGGTTAATCTAAAAGGAAGAACGTGTCCTGACCCGAACCAGCTAAGGTGAAATGTTCCATGAACAGTGAATTCCATGACCTTACCTGCGAAACCTTCTCAATGTTGGCTGCCTGATCATTGACAGCCACGCGCGTCTCCAGCATCTCCTCCCGCAGCGCCTCGTCCAGGGGCATGAGCTTCTTCTGCAGCACGCCGCCCACTTCTGCCGCGTAGCCTTCCATGCTGAAGCTGGTGTTGCACGACCTGCAAGGACCTCGTATGATATATCCAAACTTTCTGACTTGCAAACTTACTTGTAGGACAGTAATTATATAAAATTCTAACAATTTATTTAAGTATAATGAGATATATCTAATTTCATTCGAACGAATACTAACTTCTGAACAGCGGCAAGTTGATTTTCAAAGACTCTGATCTTCCTGTTCATTTTCTTGAAAGGCGAGAAAATACTCTTCCAGAATCTTGCAAAGAGGTGTTCGGGCGAGGCCTCACCCTCACCGGCACCCGAGCCTCCGTTGGGGCCGCTGCTCTGGCTGCTCAGCGACGACGGTCTCGGGATGTGACCTGTGAGGTAAAGTTGCAAATATCTTGAAGGAAATGTTGGTGTTTCTCCAGTTAGAGGGTAAGAGAAGGCGTGGGTAGCTAGCAAGATCTAGAAGGAAATGTTGGTGTTTCTCAATTTTGAAGGCAAGAGAAGGCGTGGGTAGCTAGCAAGATCTAGAAGGAAATGTTAATGTTTCTTCATTTTGGAGGTAAGAGAAGGCGTGAGTAGGTTGAAAGGTCTTGAGGAAAATGTAGGTGCTTCTCCAGTTACGAAACAAGAGAAACGGTAGGCGTGACGAGCCAACTCATGTGCTTCATTTCTCTTTAAAATACTAAACTAAGTGTGATGAAGTGACCGTAAGTGATTCAGTGTTACAGTTAGAAAGAATATTCATATAAAAATTTATAAGTGAAACCTAATCGGCTTGTTCCAGTATCTAGCATTAACTCGACGTGTTTTTTTTATATAATTCTTGCAAAATTAGTTGCTCAGTTTTGTTACTCAAAAGATAAGAAAAAAAGGGGAAAAGAAAAAACAAGTTTTGCAACGCAAGGAATATCATAAATCTCCTACAGACGCCCCCATCACAGTGAAATCTGGCAAGTGTGTTCCAAACTTACTGACGAAATAATCATAGTCATAATCTGGATCAGTGATGCGGTCAAACAGCAGGTCGACTTTGGCGCTCACGTCCTGTAGTCTCCTGGAGTCCCTTGGATGCAACTGGCACGTATTGGCATCTGCAACCAAATGAGAACGCGCACCTTAGGACCTCTCCGTGCCATTTATTTTTTTCGTAACTGGTAAAACCTAATAATCTTCATATGAGGCGTAAAACTCAAGAGCAAACCGGCCGCACGAGATGGTGGGAAGGCGCAACTCAGTGCTGTGAACAAAGCATAAGGCTTATATATAAGAAAGAGGTGTTCTGACCGTCGCCGTTGGTGAAGTGGATCCCTGGCTCGGGTTCCACCGTGGGGCGCAGCTGCCGGAACCGCGACCCATACACCTGCTGGGGATAAATAGGGGTCACGCTCGGCTAGGAACTCGAATGCAGTAAAGTAATCGAGGCTGTTATAATCAAGTCACATGCCAGACACACAAAGTCGAGGAAGTACCCTAGGCCTTTTGAAGGAGGAGAAGACTCCGCCGCTTCCACTGCCTGCGCCGTACCCTCCGCTACCACCGCCAGCACCGCCGCCGTTGCCGTTGCCGCCGCCCATGCTCGGTAGCTTGCTGGATATATTTTCAAGCTTGGATTCGATCTGCACAAGCGAACTGAGCAGGCCGCGCCCCGCAAATTCCGTGATGATTGGCTGTTCCGGCGCCGCCATCTGCTTCTTCACCCAGTTGACCTTAGAATTCACCTGCGGGAAGTGGGGACCAGCTCGCAAAGATGATTCTAAGGAGTTTTGCCCTCAAAAGCCTAACCTACGATTGTGCTAGGGCAATCACTATTAAATATAAGATGGTATAACCCCTAAAAATAAAAAAAAATAAAAGGGAAACAGATAGACATACAATCAGACAATAAATGAATAAGTAAATGAATAAATAAATAAATAAATAAAAAATGAAAAAGAGAAGGAGACCACCTACTTCTTCTACCCTTTCGGACACTTGCTCCACCTTGAACTCGAGTCGCGTCATGGCGTTGATTTTCTTGTCGAGCGCCGTGAGCTTGTGGTTGAGAGCGTCCACGGCGTTCAGCTTTACTTCCCAAGTATCTTGCTTCTCGTGACACCTGAGGAGATAAAAATGTCGAAATGTTAATCTCACTCACACACACACACACACACACACACACACACACACACACACACACACACACACACACACACACACATATATATATATATATATATATATATATATATATATATATACATATATATATATATATATATATATATATATATATATATATATATATATATATATATATATATATAATTTTCTTTCTTTCTTTCTTATTTACCTTTTTCTTTCTCTCTAAGTACATGCTATGCAATAAAGCGATTGCATTAATTTGCCTGAAAAAACAATATCATTCTGATAGGATTTTCTGGATGCAGCAATTTTAAAAATGCAGAAGACTTTTGCAGACCTGTCGATCGTTGATTCCTCACTTTCACTATAGTTTGTTGCATCACACAGTAGCTCTTCATGTACATTTGCAGTGTGAAAATAAATTGTCAATTTCTTTTACTTGATCTCTGAGATGATAACGTACTTCTGAAGAGAGAGAGAGAGAGAGAGAGAGAGAGAGAGAGAGAGAGAGAGAGAGAGAGAGAGAGAGAGAGAGAGAGAGAGAGAGAGAGAGAAGAGAGAGAGAAGAGAGAGAGAGAGAAAGAGAGAGAGAGAGAGAGAGAGAGAGAGAGAGAGAGAGAGAGAGAGAGAGAGAGAGAGAGAGAGAGAGAGAGTCAGAGAAGAGAGGGATTCATAGTAATTATCGCCCTATCATTTTGAAATGTTTACCACTGATATGTAACGGCAGCACTCTGACAACACGAACATTATTAACATTATTAAATCCCAAATAATCGTAAATCAAACACTAAATGGAAATTCAGATCTTAAATCCCAATCTGAAAATATGGACGTGGAATCTATATTGATCTTAGTTCCTCCTCTTGCATTCGCTGTCAAAAAATAGATATTAATAAAATAAAAATGAGAGAGAAAGAGAAATATCATAAACCCTTGAAAAATTCTTTAATTAAATGCACTCATTGTGTAGCAAGTGCCAAGCGTTAAATTGATCAAAGATATGCAGTCATAAAAATGCGTGATAATATGTCTACGCAACAACTCGCTAACATAATTATTTGTTCAATGAATTTTTTTCTTGCATGCGATATAGCGTAAAGCAACACGTGGGATATTATATCATAATTTCTTGTATAGTTTCAAGATCATTTTAGTAACTTGTAAACAAAGCTCGACAGACGGTCACATCGAGAAGTATGAATAATAAAGCTTGTCCGTTCCCAGTATGAATGAGTGCCACTTGTATATTTACATAATTCTCCTCACTGGCAGATTGTTCTCCGGTCATTTATTTTCGGGAACGATACTTTTTTATGTGGATATGAGTCCTTTTTTTTCTAAATTCTGGAATGTCCTTGTAGAGTTTAAATTAAGGCGTCTGTCTGTTCGATTTGCACCGATAAGAGGGACCCAGACTGACCATGGCAATTAAAATCAAAGTAGCACCGAGGAGCTTAATTTGACAGCTGTTGTTTTATATGCAAGACTTCCACTTAACATGTTTACACGAGAGAGACTTCGGCTACTCTGATTAGTCAAACCACGGGTCGTGTGCGTCTCTGGGTGTAGTGCTGTCCATCCGCAGCTGACAAAAATGAACTGACATCATTTCACGGGGTCATAATGATCTTTATAGCGCTTACCGTCAGAGCCAATGGCATTATCTTAATGGTTTATTGTCCTAGTTTGTTGCTTTAACTGCTGTCACTGTCTTCCTGCTAAGACAATGGTAACTTCCATTCGGGTTGATCGATCAGTTGTTCGTGAAACGCTGTTCTAACCTTCTGTAGCGTATTTATGCAAGCCAATTTGTGATCCAGATACATAACTGGAGCGTCGACGTCTGGTCAGTGGTACCGCTATATCAACTAATCAAATACAAACAAAACCGATCTGTCTACGATGCGAGGTGGCTGCTGAGTCAGTTGCCATAAGGAAATTTACTAGCACCGCCTCAGTCTTTCCACCGAGAATTAAGTTGAAGTCCAGCCTAAAAGATGGAATTTACCTGAATCCTAAACTCTTGTCACACTCATAGTCATGATAGATCGTCATGGTTATAGTTAAAAAAATATGTTGTATCAATAAAGAAATGTCTTCTATAAAGTCAAGAAGCAAAGTATTGTCGAAAAAAAATACAGTGACTTGCACAAAAGATCACAAATAAAATTCGCTAAGAAGTTTAGAAACGAAAGCAGTTACGCACGCATAACGTTTATAATAAGATTTAATGATACAGTGAAAGCAAAGCGAAAGACATCCCGCCAGTAACTGAGCGTGGGCACACTGCAAATAAAAAATCTCGGACACACTGCACATCTGTACTTTAACTGCCTCTGCCAGGCGATGCTACATCTCTTCTATATTGCTTAATTAAAAGAGAACTAAATTGATAGTCCTCTATTATCATTTTAACCACGCAATTTAAATCCTTACCAGTTATTTTATTTATCTATTTAGTAATTCATCTTAGGACATCGCATTTTTTTCTCATTGCATCCCATTGCATGCGTAATGAAGACCCAAATACATGGTCACGATGCCGTAATGATTTTTAGTATCTATATCAAGAAATAACAACTAATATCTATATAGTACCACAAAGCTAGTTGGTTGTTTCTGTGGTCCTTAAAGAGGTTACAATTTCAGAATTAAATTGCCTTGGTCTGAAATGAAAACCTATTCGTATAATACAGTCATACGAGGATGAAATTCAGTCCCTGTTAGATTCAGTATTGATCATATATATGCTTCGCTTGCGTTACATAAGTGATTTGTAAATGATACAAATTTTCGAAAAATCATTTACACTGACTAACATTTGAGTTGAAATTTGACTCTCGGTCATTTTATTCATGAAACACTCACGTCATAATCTCATATTCTACGGTAAGTGACACTAAAAGAGAAACATAAAAAGGAAGAAGGAAGGGGAAAAAGAAGAAAAAGAAAAGAAAAAAGAAAGAAAAGAAAAGAAAAAAGAAAGAAAATAAAGAAAAGAAAGAAAAGAAAAAAGAAAGAAAAGAAAGGAAGAAAAGAAAAGAAAGGAAGAAGAAGAAAAAAGAAAATAATAGATAGATAAATAAATAAACAAATAAATAAATAAATAAATAATAAACAAACAAATTAATAAACAAACAAATAAATAAATAAGTAAATAAACAAATAAGTAAAACGGGCGATGAAAGCGTGGTTAACCTGTTGAGCAGATCCAGCTTCCGCTCCATCGTGCGCGACTGGTCCGTCCAGACAGTCATGTGGTTCTGGATGTTGTCCCAGGCGGCAGCGCGGTCGCCGATGCTCCTAACGGCCGATTCCAGAGCCGCGATCTTGGCTGTGCTGCTCGATAGTTCTCGCTCCAGCTTGTTAATGTAAAGGGTGTTGAACCTCTCCAGCTGGCCTGTAGGGGAGACGATGAGATCGATGTAATTTTACCATTCTGGATACATTATAACGCAATACACGGATTATGAACAATGAAGTGTTCTTTGCTTAGAGATTATTCATATTAGGGATACTCTAATTTGTGCAGTATTGGAATAATATACACAGAAGAATCTCCAAACAATGTATGGTTGATATCACACCATACAAGAAAATCTCGTGTGTGTTTAATTACGTATTTCTTACTGGCAGTTATGATCATACTAAATGGTGCAGGGAAACAGACGAGCCATAGAAGGAAGAGTCCAGAACACATTTAAATGTAAACACAGGGGACTATGTAATACTACGGTATCATCGTGATCTTTCTGAATCTCTTAGGTAATTTATACGCGTACGGTCACATATTCGATCATCTGTTAAGACCTTTACACGCATGGCTTAACCTAAAGAAAACTCTTGAAGCAAAGAAAAGATTGCATTCGAGATCGAGTGGTAAATGCCCACTGAGGAATTTACTTCATTACTTATTGTTTCTAAGCTAGATTTTTTTTCTGTATTTTTCTGTTACGCATAGTTCTACATATTACAAACCATCACTGAAACTGTCCGATAGCAATATATAGTCATTGCTAGGTGTTAACCGACACTAACAGTATAATGTAACCTTATTGCAAGCCTTTATTTTCTCCGTTTTATTGGCTAATGTACAGATCTCCATGCCTACCTCACTAGTTCTATATATCTTTACCTGTTTACCTGCCTGGATGTCCTTTCTGCTCTCTGCCAGTGTTTACATCCACTGCAATAACTGTTTACTTAAAGAGTGATATTATAGCGTTTTCCAGCGGTTTGTCACCATCACCAATACGCCCCAACAGCGATAACAGATGGTGCTTATCGCCACAAACGAACAAGCGACGAGGAGAAATTCAACCATCCCGGCGAATACACCACCAGATAAACAGAACCGATATACTCCGACAGAAATAGACCCATTGCATCTCGACGCCAATAGAGCCTAATATCTCCGAGGGAAAGAGCTAGCATGGCGCATCTCGCTTCTCCAATTCAGCCTCCATCCCCAACTTGATCTGCATCGCCACCAGCTTCGCCCGCGTCACCCGACCCACGTGATCCTCCTCCGCAAACTTCTCCTTCATCAACTCCGTCGTTAGTCGTTGGTTGTTTTGTTTTGCAGTTTCTTCTTTTTGTGTTTTTTGGTTTAGATATTAGAATTCGGGCGGCGGCAAGAAATCGCTTTATTTTGATTGTTTTTATGGGTTTATTTGTGGCTATGTTCGAGGGACGAGACCCTCCTCAAGCGTTCACTATGCTGTCTATTTTCGACTGGAAAAATCAATGTCACTTTGCATTAATCTTATGCACCTAAATTCTCTGTGGGCCTAGAAAAAAAACATGATGGAAAATTTATAAATGTTGACATGGTGCTTTGAACAATAATATCAAGTGCTATAGTTTGTTTACTCTGATATCGATATATACAAACAGAAATTTTGATTGTAATTCACACGACTGATTTGTCCTTGAAGTCAGTCACACGTGAGGATATACATTGAATCCCCATGATGATGGTGACGTGATGACTAATGTTTTTTTTTTTTTTTTTTTTTTTTTTTTTTTTTTTTTTTTTTAATAGAACGATCTATAAGGCAGTTTAATTCCCCATTAATGTGTATGTCAGTTATATCAAACCGTATCGAGATGGACGTTGCAAATTGAAATGAACTGCCAACTTGCCACTGAGGCATAAATGCAGCGACATAATCTGCTACGACGCAAAGAAACATTAATCTCAGGTGTTGCTGTTTATGTCCACTTAAGTGTGGACACCCCCACCTCCCATCCGATCGCCACATCAGTTTCGAGTAACCAGCAGTATGTTCTTTAAATAAGGCAATTTTACGGTAAGCTTGATTGAGAATCGTGGCTAGGGACACGGACTCCGTTTCATCGTGTTGTGTTTAGACGCGCACCGTGAGCTATGGGGACATGCACGGCCGTGTTGTGAAACGGTTTGTAACATTGTCAACTATGTCGCCCTTCATTTGCAGTTCTGGGGTTTATTTGATTCCCCTGCTTCCTTCCCCTTGACTCCATCACTCTTTTCCTTTCTCTCTGCCTCTCTCTCACTCGTCCCTCCCCTCTCTCTCTCTCTCTCTCTCTCTCTCTCTCTCTCTCTCTCTCTCTCTCTCTCTCTCTCTCTCTCTCTCTCACTCTCTCTCTCTCTCTCTCTCTCTCTCTCTCTTCTCTCTCTCCTCTCTCTCTCTCTCTCTCTCTCTCTCTCTCTCTCTCTCTCTCTCTCTCTCTCTCTCTCTCTCTCTCTCTCTCTCTCTCTCTCTCTCTCTCTCTCTCTCTCTCTCTCTCTCTCTCTCTCTCCTCTCTCTCTGTCTGTCTCTCTCTCTCTCTTGTTATTTTTTCTTATTGAGCAGGCTTTGGATAATTTTAATTTGTAAGTCACAAATAATTCCTATTTTCTGTCACTTCAATTGATAATCATGACCATTATTGTTGTTAGCATGTATCATTATCCTTAAAATACAGTACTGCATTGCATCCTAACAAACGTGGGTTGTAATAACCGTAGATTTATTGAATCTACTTCATTCTCTGATTTTCCCT